>NC_142934.1:74449490-74554490 GCF_046866305.1 Octopus bimaculoides | reverse complement strand
GCAGTGGGTGTTTAAAAAAAATTTTTATAGTCCATGTTGTTCCAGTATTTAAGATTTAAGCAAATGGTCACCATTTTAGAAACAATGCCATCTTTAAGGAGATATTTCACTGCTGGAGTAAACTGGTCAAACAACTAAATAGTCACTACTTCCTTAGTTTATTTCATTAATTGAACAGAGATCACCTGGATGTGTTCTGTTTATATAAAGATTAGTTTCTGCTATAATTAATAATACTGTTGTTATTCTATTTTCTCTGTGTTATTTTAAATATTATTTTATTATCCTTAGTAGTATTCTACTTGATGTTAATGTATATGATGAATGTTTCTGCAAATTGCTCTTGCTGTTTTGGAGGACAGCTGTGTAAGGAGGATATGCATCCTATCATGTTGATACATTGAAACAGTAATGTTTAAGTAATGTGAAGGCACATGGCTCAGAGGTTAGAACATCAGTCATGAGGTAGTGAGTTTGATTCTTGGACTGGGCTGTGTGTTGTGCACTTGAGCAAGACACTTTATTTCACATTGCTCCAGTTCACTTAGCTGTAGAAAGGAGTTGCAGCATCACTGATGCCAAATTGTAGTGGCCTTTGTCTTTCCCTTGGATGACAGCAACGGCATGGAGAAGGGAGGTTGGTATGCATGACTGCTGGTCTTCCGTAAACAACCTTGCTCAGACTTGTGCCCTGGAGGGTAACTTTCTAGGTGCAACTCCATGGTCATTCATGACTGAAGGGGGTCTTTACCGATTACCTTATGTACATATAACAGCATGAAGTGGGGAGGTTGGTTTGCATGTGTGACTGCTAGTCTTTCATAAACAACCTTACTTAGATTTGTGCCTTGGAGGGTAACTTTCTTGGTGCAAACCCATAGTCATACCCTTTACCCTGTTTAAATATTTTTGTCTTCTTTCTCTCTATCACTACCACACATGTTGTCATCACATAATGTACACCGCATTTATGAATTTTCAAGTCAATGCCAGCTGGTAATTGTGGTTGATTAAGGAATCCTATGTTCTAGCTCTGACCACCCCTTGTTTTTTATATCCAAGTCTACATATCCAATGTGTCAATATTATTATTTTTTTTTGGCGATAGATGTTTACTATATATATCTCCCAGTTTTACAATATATACACAGGTCTCCCTGTTTCCTCATATAAGGTGATTAAAAGGGTTTGGAACTGGAATGGTATCAGCCTACAAAAGCACCATCAGAAAACCTAACCCATGCCAGCATGGAAAAAAAAAAAACAATGAAAATTGGTGGTTATGATAATGATAGTGTGTAATTTGAAGGAAATTTGGTTGCTGTCTTTAGCATGTTCAGTTTGTGGAGTATTATCTTTGCTTTTCCTCTCTCTCTTTCATTATTTCATTGACCTAAGTTGAAGAGCTGGCAGAACTGTTAGCTTGCTGGACAAAATGTTCAGTGGCATTTCATCCCTCTTTGTTTCTGTGTTCAAATTCTGCCAAGGACTTTGCCTTTCATCTTTATGGAGTTAATGAAATAAGTACCAGTTGAGCACTGGGATCAATGAAATAAGTACCAGCTGAGCACTAGGGTTGATGTGATCAACTAATCTCCACCCCACAAAAATTTCAGACCTTGTGCCTATAGTAGAAAGGATTATTTCATCTGTTTCTATAAATTGCATATTTCACAGAATTAAGTCACACTTTGTATTGATAAATTTTGTACCAGTAATGCACTGAGCTGATTTGATTAATTAGTCTTTCCATATCAGTCTGTGTTATGCTACCACATTTAGAGATCGTCATCATCATTGTTGTTACTTTAGTACCTAGTCAAACTCTTACAGGGCAGAGTTATTTATGATGATGTGGATTCCAGTCATGACCATCCCAACTTTAACAAAATATCTAGGACTGCATTATTTAATATGGGTTTTCTTTATTTCTTTAATGAAGATAGTAGTGTGTGATTTAAGAGATTTGGCTACTAATTTTTGATGGCTGAGTGACTGTAGAGGCTTCTCAGTTGTCTGACTGTTTTTGTTGTTGATGAGGGCAGTGGATGGCTATGCCATATGGAATTCATTTCATCTATGCAATTTTCAATCTTTTGCTCTTCTGGACTTGTTAAAAACAGGCACCAGATTTTTTTTTTTTCATTACTGACAATGGTTTGTGGTCTTACGCCTCATTCATAAATTTTTGTTAAATGGGCCAGTGGAGAGGTAAACTATTGAGTGCCAGACAAAATTGATAAATAAGAAATAAAAACTGTATTCTGAGAAAACCAGTAGTAATCTGTGTCCGCAAAAATCATTGAGTAAAGTTAGTGAATTTGGGTTAGTTTATCCCTTTAGCATTCAGTTTACTTTGTCAAATGTAATGCTTATTTATTCACATTGTTTTAAATTTATCATTTATTATCTCATAGCTTTAAGATTTTTATGTGATTGTGTATTTTTATAATGACATCATAGGGTACTTGTGAGAGGCCAGGTCTGTTTGTTCAGAACATAAAAGAGGTACAATATTTTGGCCAGATATGGTTGGTTTAAATGCTAAAGGGTTATATGTCATAAGAAGATGACAATTTTGGTGTTTCAAATAAAGTTCTTCTTCATCATCATTATTTAATGTCTGCTTTCCATGCTGACATGGGTTAGACGGTTTGACTAGAACAGCCAGAAAGCTGTACCAGGATCCAGTCTGACTTTGGCTTGGTTTCTATGGCTGGATGGGTGCCTTTCACGTGTCACTGGCACGGGTGCTCTTATGAGTCACCAGCATGAGTGCTCTTATGTGTCACTGGCACCAGCCACAATTGCAATTTCACTCGGCTTGATGAGTCTTCCCAAGCACAACAAATCGCCAAGTCAAAATTTCTACCTTCCTTTGAATTCTACATAGAAATGCAGAGTTCTTATAGTTCCTGAAAGTAGTGTTGTAAAAACAGAAGAGCAAGGTTATATTTATTCTTTTACATTTTGAGTTCAAAACCTGCCAGGATCAACATTTTTCTTTTCCCTTTGCCCCCATTTCATCAGTATAATGAGAACCAGTCATATATTGAGTGTTATTTGGGTCAGCTGTACACCATGTTGTCTTGTACCAATGTTAGAAATCATCATTAGAATTATTGATATTGTTATTTTTTTATTATTCCAGACAAGATACTTAACAGCATTTTGCCCACCATAACATTCTGAGTTCAAATTCCACTGAGGATGACTTTGCCTTTCATCCTTTTGGGGTTGATAAAATAGGTACTAGACGAACACTGAGGTTAATGTAATCAACTAGTCCCCTGCTCTTAAATTTCAGGCCTTGTGCCTTTAGTAGACGGCATTTCATCCGTGTCTACATTCTGAGTTCAAATTCCACCGAGGTCAACTTTGCCTTTTATCCTTTCAGGGTCGATAAATTAAGTACCAGTGAAACACTGGGGTTGATGTAATTGACTATTCCCCTTCCCCAAAGTTTCAGACCTTGTGCCTATAGTAGAAAGGATTATTATTATTACTATTATTAAGGCAGTACACTGGCTGAATCGTTAGCACACTGGGCAAAATGCTTATCAGCATTTTGTTCATTTTGATGTTCTGTGTTCAAATTCTGCCGAGGTTTATGAAAAAGTACCAGTTATGCACTGTGGTCGATATAATCAACTAGCTCCCACCCCCCAAATTTCAGGCTTTATGCCTTTTTAGTAGAATAGATTATTATTATTATTATTATTATTATTATTCTGTTGATTCGCCCCCCCCCCCCCCCAATACTGCTTCCAGTTTCTAAATAACTTGACCTGAGTGTGAGGCAGCATTTCTAATTACATTGCTTTCATCACTTTTTCTTTTTTTTTTCTCTTCTTTTTACAATGACAGCCACTTTATTTGTGTCAACTAAATAGGTTTTTATATTCATTATTACTAATGCCCAAATAGTCTTACATTTTCATAGCCAGCTTTCACTGCACAACAGAATGCGATACTGTGGGCCTTGAATGTGTACATTTACAGTGTCTCAGTCTTTATATATATATATATATATATACACACACACACACACACACACATATAACTTTTTTTTTTCTATTGAATTGAAATATTGAAAGCACTCTAACTAATGTGTATGAGTAGTTCCTAATATATTCATTGTTGACCTGTTTTGAAAGACTTAGTTAATCGCATTGATGTTGTGCAGTAATGGTGGTTTATCCTTCACACTGATTACCTTGTTTGATTATTTTCTTTGTTTTATTTCTTTCTTTATTTTTTTCTCTCCTCTTTTTGTTGTTTTTCTTTTTTAATAATTAATCACCGAAATTACTGTGTTGTATTTGAAAACTAAACTCCTAACTTTGTCTCTAACAGCAACGTGAATTACCTCGCTGTAAGATTGCTTACTTGCTCCTCTACTCTGTCTCTCACTTTTCTGCTGTTTTGTTACTATTTCATATTTACACACACACACACACGCACGCACACACACACACACACACACACACACACACACACACACAGTTATGTACACATGCAAATATACAGTCTCTCTCTGTCTCTCTCTCTCACACACACACGTACACAAACATACTCTCACTCATCTACATGAATATACATACTAGCATATACTCACAGTTACTCACTCTCGTAAGAAAGACATGCATACACTCGTGTACATAATCAAACATACATAGCTATATAAATACATATACACACTATATATATTTACGCATACACATTCATATATGCATAAAATATATACACATGTATACATGCACACATATGTATGTATGTATGTTTGTATGTATGTATGTATGTATAATGTGCATGTGTTCACTTAACTGATCTCAGTCACCATAGAATTTTAATGATGGGGTTGTCTGTTCTCTTTTGACCGTGTCGTTCTTAGGGTTGTCTAGCCTATGGCCTTTTGATGTTGGTCATATTTCCAGTTGTTCTTTCTAACTTGTGCTGCATCATGCTACCATTCTAACCAGCTGTCTTGGCTGTAGCTGCATGACTTTTGATAATCTTGCTTGACTTTATGAAAACACAAGGAAAGCCATATTATGGAACCTGCAGAACGAGGTTAGCCTTATTAAGACATTATTATTATTATTACTATTACTTATTTGTATGACATGATATTTTTGTTGTTCGTTTTTTTTTTTGTTTTTTTTTTCACATGTTGAAATATTTTATTTATTGATCAGAACTTATTCTTGTGTACATTTTATTTATTCATTACTTATTTTTTGTTACTGATCCCAGTCATTGGACTGCAGTCATGTTGGGATTCTCTTCTAGTGTCTTAATCAATCTTATCGACTCACACCTGCTCCCCAGTACTTTTCTTAGTTTTGTCCTTATTTGATAAATCTGAATTTATGTTTACTATTGCTATATACCAATGCTCCACAACCTTTTTTCACTTGCGGTACACTTATATCCTTTTCAAAATTCGGCGGCAGAACTGAACTAAAAATATAATTAAAAGTATTGGGCAAAAATTACATTCAGGTTACACTGCGGCACACCAGTTGCGGAGCACTGATATATACAGGTAAATGTATAGACAGACATGCATGCACTCATTTACTCATTGTTTTTCTCTCTCTGTCTCTCACACACATGTATACTGTATGTATCCCATTTTAAAAATTGGTATGTCATACCACTGCATATCTTAAGAGGCAATTAAAAGGTTTGTTGACAAGGACATTCCATTATCATCATCATTTTAATGTCTACCTTACCATGCTTGCATGCTTCACATGGAATTTGTAGGCTATTTTCTACAGTTGGATGCCCTTCCTCTAGCCAACCCTCATCTGTTTCTAAGCAAGGTGATATTTTTCTACAGCTAGACATGTATTTTATGAAAGACAGGAAATGTACTGGTATCATGTTTAAAGCACAAAGCATGCACTGTAAAGTGGTTGGCATTAGGAAGGGCATCCAACCATAGAAACTAAGCCAAATCAGACTGGAACCTGATGCAACTCTCCTTCTTGCTAGCTCTGGTCAAACCATCCAACCCTTGCCAGCATGGAAAAAAGATGTTAAAGGATGTTGATGATGCTTGTATGACAATGATCCTTGTTTACAACCATAGTGTGATGTCTAAAGAAGAGTCATACACACACACACACACACACACACACACAAATGATAGGCTCCTTTTCGATTCTGTCTACCAAATCCACTTGTAAGTCTTTGGTCAGCCTGGGCTCTGGTAGAAAACACTTACTCAAGGAGGCATGTAATGGGACTGAACCCAAGACCAAATGGTTGGGAAACAAGTTTCTTAACCACACAGCTATGCCTGCATTTGGTTGTGAGAAAAGAAGCTGCATCAGTAAAGCTGTCCAACTTATGCTGCCAGCAAGGAAAAGTAGACGTAAAAAAAATTATTATGGTGGTAATGAAATACATGCTAGGCTTCTGTCTACTAAGATTCCACTCACTAGGCCAGTGGTTCTCAACCAGGGTCCACATGGCCCTTGAGGATTCACATGGCCTTTGGAAGTTCACATGGCCCTTGGAAGTTCACATGGCCATTGGGGGTCCACATAAGAATTTGCTGCTAGAGTTATGTGCAATAAATAGGTTATACTTGTACAATACACAAGACATTTTAATAGGTTTTTTTTAATACAATTCCCGATAAAATTTGATATATAAATGTAATGGTACTAAGAATCAAAGGAGTCCACAGGCAAAAAATGGTTGAGAGCCACTGCGCTAGGCATTTGTTAATTCAAACTTTCTGCTTGAGATCCTGTCTGTAGGATTGAACGCAGAACAATATGGATACAAACCATACTTCATAACTGCATAGATATACATGTAAAGGAGTTGACTTTATGTTCATGTGTGTGTGTGTGTGTGTATATATATATATATATATATATATATATATGTATATCAAACAATAAGCAACACTGATTTCAAAAGTGATTGCAGTACGCACGTTTCATGCTACTTCAATTTATTTAAGTAATGTGAGCATTACCTTAAATGCAATATGAAGAGCAATCTTCAGCTGCACGAAAATGTAGAAAATGTAGAAAAAAAGACATTATAAATGTGGCAACATATTAAATCCAAGTGGGAGAGAGCATATATAAAAACCAAATGTGAGGAAGAATATATAAGTCCATCTTGACATAGCGGGGTCTATCAGGCTAGTAATTGATTCTAGACAAAAGTTTTAACTGTCTCAGAATTCTATTGTTTCTTATCTAGTGGTGATAGCAAAGGGACAATTACTTCTAAAGAGAGGGAAGGTGTAAGCAGTATGCATGGACAAGGCTATAAAAGTATTAGAATCTAGAGGTTTCACTGGTCATAGTAGTATCAGGTCATTTTATTACTATCAAAATGTTGAGGAATTATAGCCCTAGGTATATGGGTCAAATAGGTTTTTTTACTTTTAGTCTGAATAGGGTAACAGTATAGTGGTACAGACAACAACAGAACTTTAACTAATGTTTACACAATAAGAAAGAGGTATGTTAATAAAATAAAATGAGATGTAATTATCTTCCACAAAAATCATGAAATAATGACAATATTGAATTCAGGGGCTCTGGGTAGGGTGTAAAATTTTAAGGATATTAAGTATATAGTGATCATGAACACTATTTTGAATTATCTTTAAAAAACTTATTAGCTGACGATAAGATAATGATACTATTTAGGAGATACATAGGTAAGCTTTATTTATATAATGTGAATAAAAGATAAAAATTATTATCGGATTTATATTAGTTTATAATAATGTGTTTACTAATGTTTAAGGGACTGAGAAAAGAAAGGATGTTAGGAAATAACAAGGATAATCAATACAGGAATCTGATGATTGATTTAAGTAGATTAGATGTTAAGGATAGAGATCAGGAATATATGTTATAAAGTTTCAATTACCAATATAAATATGTGTTAATTGATAGTTCTAGATGACCATAATAGAAGTAAAGTACTATAAATTTAGATAACTTTAGTTATTTAAATAAAAGTCCTATTTTTTAAAAAATTTAAAAGTGTGAGTAGAGCAATGCACACATGATACCCTAAGGTCTAATCTATTATTGATTAGATTAGGATTGTTCCTAAGTTTAAAAATTTCATATTTCCATAGAACACAATTCACATCCATATCTATTATTTCTATAAGGTTGAGCTTTTCTTATAATTTCCCATTTAAGGCTAAAATTAATACTATTATCTTTTAACTCCCAAATTTTACTTGCCAAAGTCGTACTATTTGCCTTATGTCTAAGTCTAAATGAAGATTTATGGTTATATATTCTGTTTCAGGTTAATACTACATCCTATATAAATATAATTCTCTGTTCTAGTACTAATGATGCATCTGTACACTACGTTGCGGGTACAACAAAATCCAAATAAAGGACAATGGGACTTTTTTCTACAGTTGCACATGGTGGGGTTATCAACTCCACCTATATTATTTCTAATATCTCTATTATTATTATTATTACTACAATTATTTACACTAATCTCATTTATCAATTCTTCAATTCTATTAGGTATATATTGGCTATTACCATCATTATTTAATTCATATCTTGATGTGCTATTAGTTGGACTTATTCTTTCCACATTTGGCATATTGATATTATATGAATTATGTCTTTGATCACTATTACTTCTGTTGGAGTTGGGTCTATCATCAACTTCAGTTAAAACTGTAACGTCATTACTTATATATTTTAATTGTTGGTTGAAATTATGGTTTATAGGGATAAGTATATTGTTACTATCTTCATAATTTCTTTCGCTATTGTTATTTTCACTTCTATTTGTATAATTATTGGTAGCATCATTATTGGTATTAGATGGATTATTATTTGCATTCATATGGCCACTATTTGTAATTTCATTAATTCTAGCTGACTTGATGTTTTTTTTGTTTAACCTAGCTATGATTGTACCTACATTAGGAAGGGTAGAGTAAGAAATTCTATGACAAGAGAAGATTTTACTATATCTGTGGGAAGAAGGGAAATTTTTTTGCAAAATATTCATGAATTTTTTATAAATATTTGTGGATATAGCACAGTTGAAGCGTATATTTAACCAGATAGTTTTTATTTTTTCTCTTAAATTTATTGCGTGGGTGGGTATGGGGTGTGCTATGATTACTATTACCTCCCAGAACAATATTATTATTATGATTAGTAGTTCTTTTAGTTGTGGGATGTTTACTATTTTTGTTATTTGATTCAACATTACTGTCTACTAACATAGGTTTATTATTAGCGTTAGTATATAGTTTACTATTAAGTTTACTATTAAAATGCACTTTATTACTTTTCTTATTAGTTAGATTTTTAGGTAAATAGGGTTGTTTTTTATTTGGTCCATTGTTGTTACTATTTAAGTTATTAGGTCTGTTATAACACCTATGATTATTATTATTATCATTATTATTGTTGTTATTGTTGCCATGTGCACTACTATCACTATTATTATTATTATTATTATTATTATTATTATCTGTATCAAGAAGAGATGCTCTACCAGGGTTAAGGAAAGCAATTTTTTGAGCATATCCAGCTTTAGACAAGGCTATATTATAGTAGCTAGAATTAGAATTAAATATATCAATGTTGGAAGATAATTTAGTAATTCTTTCCGTGCAGCTGAAGATTGCTCTTCATATTGCATTTAAGGTAATGCTCACATTACTTAAATAAATTGAAGTAGCATGAAACGTGCGTACTGCAATCACTTTTGAAATCCGTGTTGCTTATTGTTTGATTTTAACCACCCATCCTTTTGGGATGCGATATTCGGGTGCCTTCGCATAAGTACCATATTCAAACCTTGAATCTATATAGATATATATATATATAATCAATAGTGACTGTTTACTTTGAAGTTTTGCTGATATTGAGTTCTCAGAATAGCTGTGTGGTTCTGTTTTGAGAAGCTAGTGTTGGCGAATCTTCAAAATAAACAGTCACCATCGATGATAAATACTGAGTCCGTTATACAGGGCATGTTTAGTTTCCTAGCAATTTCATGCTTATTTGTGTGTATGTGTGTGTACATGGGTATATATAGATAGAATAAATGTAATGAACAATAAAAAGCAACACAGGAGGAAGAAAGTGTAACATACATATACAGTATTAGCTAACATTATAAAGAGTTTTAACGTTTCAGAAGTTAGTCCTTCACCATCATCATCATCATCGTTTAGCATCCGTTGTTCCTAATGCCAACCACTCTGAGAGTGTAATGGGTGCTTCTACTTGCGACCGGCACAGGTGACACTTGCATGACACTGGTATCTGCCACGACTTCAATTTTACTTGGCTTGATGGGTCATCTTCTCAAGCATGGCATAATACCAAAGGTCTCAGTCATTGCCTCTGTGAGGCCCGTATATATATATATATATATATATATATATATATATATATATCTATCTATCTATATCTATATATATATCATCATCATCATCGTTTAACGTCCGCTTTCCATGCTAGCATGGGTTGGACGATTTGACTGAGGACTGGTGAAACCGGATGGCAACACCAGGCTCCAATCTAAATTTGGTAGAGTTTCTACAGCTGGATGCCCTTCCTAACGCCAACCACTCAGAGAGTATAGAGGGTGCTTTTACGTGTCACCCGCATGAATGCCAGTCAGGCAGTACTGGCAACGGCCACGCTCGAAATGGTGTCTTTTATGTGCCACCCGCACAAGAGCCAGTCCAGGGGCACTGGCAACGATCTCGCTCGAAAATCCTACGAAGGCCAGTCAGGCGGTACTGGCAACGGCCACGCTCATATATATATATATATATATATATATATATATATATATATACACACACACACATACACACACACACACATAAACTCATACACACACGCACATATATATCCACATGCATATATATATATATATATATATATATATATATATATGTATGTATGTATGTATGTATATATGGGTACAGGACGTCACCAACAGTAAACAACACAATGCGAAAACAAATGAATTAAATATGCAAATGGAAAACAAGACAATACAAAAAAAACAACCCTTCATCAGTTGTCAACTGTCTATCTACTCCCCATTTTGAGCAATCATATATTTTCTCCCCTATTCCTTTTGACTAATACTATTCTCCTCCAACATACATATCTATTCTCTTCTCTCTATCTACTGACCCCTTCCAATATGTTCTCTAAATTTCATTCACACCACAAGGCTTCTTTGAATGAACAGCACATGAAATTTATGTCTCCACACTATCTACTTGTAATAACAAAATATGAACTCCTATTGGAATCTACATACCATGGAGTAGAAGCATTTTTACCCATTCTACACACCACTTTCCTTGTATAATGGAACTGCAACTGTAACATCCTACATATATTTTTATTTTATTTTTATTCTCTTATTTCTCTTTATACTTCCTAATCCATCCTTTTTCAAAATAACGCCTTATATTGAACTCTACTATTTCCCTCTAGTTAACTCTCTCATATTGTCTCTGACGAAGGGATATCCCTGTTATCCCAGAAACAGCTGTAAGACTACCTTTCTCTTTATAAATGTCCTATAAATTCCACATGGCCTTGGCTTTGTTGTCTCATTTTATTTAACATACATACACACACACACACAGGTGCAGGCATGGCTGTGTGGTAAGAAACTTGCTTCCCAACCACTGTGTGGCACCTTGGGTGCATGTCTTCTGCTATTGCCTTGGGCTGACCAAAGCCTTGTGAGTGGATTTGGTAGATGGAAACTGAAAGAAGACTATTGTATATATATATATATATATATATATATACATGTTTCTGTATCTGTGTTTGTCCCTCCACCATTGCTTGACAACCGATGTTGGTGCGTTTACGTCCCTATAACTTAGTGGTTCGACAAAAAGAGACTGATAGAATAAGTGCTAGGCTTACAAAGAATAAATCATGGGGTCAATTTCTTTGACTAAAGGCATTGTTCCAGCATGGCCACAGTCAAATGACTGAAACAAGCAAAAGAAAATATATATATATATATATATACATATATATATATATATATATATGCATATATACATACATATATGTACATACACATGCATATATCGGTACAGGACATCAAAAAAACGTGAACAACAGGAAAAACAAAAACATGGAAAACGAACTTTTTTTCAAACAACAAAAGAAACAAATAGAGAAATGAGACAGGCAACATAAAGAACAATCCCTTCATCAGTTGTTCCCTGTTTTATCTATTGCATGTACATACATACACACATGTTTGTGTATGTGTACTTTTTTTTTTTGTAGAGATATTCTCCAAAATACTTTCCCATACTCTCATGCATTTTACATGTCTTTTCACATATGAGAGTTTGTTCATGTATACATACTATCAAATTCTGTGACTTGCTTCAGACCACTCAAGTTTCCTCAAAAATGAACCAGTGTTTGTTTTACATGTTTTTCTAAAGACACTAGCAACTTTTTTTCTGTTTTCCAATATTTAATCACAGTATTTATTTGGTTTATTCTAAATGATTATTTTAACTATGTAAATAGGTTTAGATGCCTCTGCAATTTCAGCTACTTTCAGTATCTGTGGCAAGATGCCTTTTCCTTTCATACCTGCAACATGTTACTTTCTAAGTTACTTCAAAAAGGCTGTGAGTAGACTACTACTAGTAAAATCATTCATCCTGCATTGACTCCATGATCCTCGTCATCAGCTATTTGACACATAACTTTCTCAGCAACCAACTGTTCAAGATTATATGATTTTATATATGACCTGACTTCTTGACTACTTTCACTTTTAATATCTTTGTATAGATTAAGTAGCATTTTGTTTTATATATTTGGTGTTTACAGGATTTTTGATGTCAGCTTGTATGTTGAAACAGATTTTGTTGTATCTTAGTAGGGTCATTACGTCAATAATAAACACATGTACTGTTTGAATTTCTCTTCTTTATTATTATTATTCATCAGTTGGTTAGCTATTTAATCAATTAACTGATTGTTTTAATGGCAATGAAAGGATTTTGGCAAACACAACTGATTAACTAACTGAATGGATAATCAAACAATCTATTAGTTGGTTAATAACTAACCAATTGATGACTAATAATAAAGAGGTGAAATTGAACTAGTGCGCATGTTTATTATTGGCATAATGACCCTCCCACGATACAACAAAAAGTATTATTATTGAAGTGGCTAGCTGGCAGAATCATTACTGCACCTGGCAAAATGCTTAGTGTCAATTCATCGATCTTTACTTTAATGTAATCAATTTAACCCCTCTTCTGAAACTGCTGGCCTTGTGCCAAAATTTGAAACCATTATTATTATAATAATTATTATTATTGTCCATTTTGTGTTTCATCCTTTCTTCCATTGGCATTGTAGTTAAGATCTTCATTTTGCAACCACAAAGTATTGGCTTCAATTCCACTATGCAAGACTTGAGAAAATGCCTTTGTCATAACCTCAAGCTCACCCAAGTACACTGTATGATGCTGTGTCTTTGTTTGCAATCATTGTTATTATCATTATCAAAGTGGTGCACTGGCAGAATTGCTAGCATGCTGGGCAAAATGCTTAGCGGCATTTTGTGTGTCGTTGCGTTCTGAGTTCAAATTCTGGTGAGGTCGACTTTGCCTTTTGTCCTTTTGGGGTCAGTGAAATATGTACTAGTTGAGTACTGAGGTTGATGTAATTGGCTAGTCCCCTCCTCCTAGTTTCAGACCTTGTGCCTATAGTCAAAAGGATTATTATTATCATTATTAGCACTATTGGGTTATAGGCACAGGCATGGCTGTGTGATTAAGAAACTCTCTTTGCAACCATGTGGTTTGGGGTTCAGTCCCTCTGCATAGCACTTTGGGCAAGTGTCTTCTACTATATCCCTGAGCCTCTCCAGTGCCTTGTGAGTGAATTCGGTAGACAGAAACTGTGTTGAAATTTGTTATCTATCTATATAAGCAACTCAATGCTAATCCCTGTATATTTATGATGATATATATATGTGTGTGTGTGTGTGTGTGTGTGTGTGTGTTTAAGCCCCTGTAACTTAGCAGCTTGGCAAAAGATACCAATAGAATAAGTACCAGACAAAATACTTCAAGGTGGTTCCCCAGTATAGCCACAGTCCAATGACTAAAACAAGTAAAAGAAGATAACTGCTGAAGATTGGGACTTTGGATTTATCTGTGCCACATTCTTGATGAGAACAGTCAACAAAAGTAGCAATAGTAACTGTTAATTACTTCCATCCATTCTATTTAACTCTAATTAAATTTTATTATGGTTAATAATCAAAACTAGAATTTTTTCACCTCTGTGCTTTTGAAGTAAATATTTAGCATATGATGCACTAGCTGTCACCATAGTATGTATGTCTCTGTACATGTGATATATGTGTTGGAGGCTTGTGGCTATGCTGAGTTTATAACTTTTTCACATATGTTTGAATGAATGCATTAAAAAAAAAAAAAGAAATGGAGTGTCGTGTTGCAGTGAATAAATATGCCATACTTTTTCTTGTCTTTGTACCTGCAAATGTGTCGGTATAATATTATACATATATAATGTGTGTGAGTATACATGTATGTGTATATATACATGTATGTATATGTGTGTGTGTGTGTGTGTGTGTGTGTGTAGTTTATTTTTACTAGGGAAATTTTGGCAGTGACTAAAGTTTCAGTTCATTTACTTTAGTCAAATTGATGAAGACAACTGAGCTGAACTTCAAAATCAGTCAACCTTTCCCTTGTAAAAATATAGTAAATGTGACATATTCTTCATAAATGTATGGAGTTATCCTTCAATTAATGTCCGACTGTTTTTTTCTAAAAATGACATAAGAACAAACATTAATAATGTGTGTGTGTGTGTGTGTGTATGTAAGTGTATAACCACCATATTGTTTGTTTTCCCATATTGGGTTGAAAGGGTTTGTAACACAACAAAAATGCCTCTTCTTTTGATTTTGTTTCATCTCATTTGTGGGGCTCTGGCATTCTGAAATTTGATTTTAATAGTACTGTCGATGTTTCCTCTATGATACTGGTGTGTGTGTGTGTGCTTACACACACATCTAACTAATTAACTAACCTGTCTCCTCTATTTCTGTATTTTATCTATAGAGGAAACATATGAGGGTGGGCATGATGTTGCACACTGGAGAGATCCATGTAATAATAAGGTTTTTGTGTTTGTGATGAATCAAGGTTTGTGTGCAACAGCAAGACTGAGCTATTAATATGGTAATATCAGATTACACATTGTGGAATGTTGTGTATGCCAGTTGTTGTTGAGCTCATCAGTTGAAATACAATACCATGTTCTCAGTTTCAAACCAATTACCAATCAATTTAATCTGCTCAGAGATTATAGAATATCCAATAATTCCTGAATTTTTTGTTAGCAGCAGAAGCTGCAGTATTACAGGTGGTAGGTGACTCTGGTGTTATTAATTACATACCCTATTTCTCAAGTAACAATATTCTTGTTAGTCAGTGTTAAGTAATCAGTCGAGGCTTAAGTTAGCAATCTTTTGCAAGCTAAGGAAATCAAGTTACTCTTCAGCCGGAGGTATCCATTAAAGGGTTGTAGTCTCTTGATCTCAGAGCAAAGGAAGTATGTTTATTTTTCTATTACCCTTGAGAAGATTTGAAACTAGTGCTGGCTGCCATAATATTGTAGTTGGTTGATTGAATAATTTGACATAATGGATAGGATTCCTGACTTTCACCCAGGCATCTCGGATTTGATTCCTGGCATGAGAAAGCTATATTTGTGAAGGCACATGGCTCAGTGGCTAGAGCATTGGGCTCACAATCATGAGGTAGTGATTTTGATTCCTGGATCAGGCCGTGTTGTGTTCTTGAGCAAGAAACTTTATTTCACATTGCTCCGGTTCACTCTTCTGTAGAAATGAGCTATGTCACTGATGCCAAGCTGTATCAGCCTTTGCCTTTCCCTTGGATAATATTGGTGGTTTAGGGAAGGAAGACTGGTATGCATGGGTGACTGCTGGTCTTCCATAAACAACTTTGCCTGGATTTGTGCCTCGGAGGGTAACTTTCTAGGTGCAATCCCATGGTCATTCATGACCGAAGGGGGTCTTTACCCTTTACCCTGAATGATTAAGGTACCAAACAACTAGTTGAGAAGTTCACACCTTGTCAACAGCACTTTTTGTCTGCAGCCAAAGTAATTCTTAGATTGTCCAGTCTATTTAAATAAAAGGAGATTATACATGTCCCTTACTTAAAGCAATTGAATCCAATAAAAATTGCATGTTGTACGCCTTGTATGGGTGTATACCAGGAGGAGAAATACCTTCACGAGGGTGATTTATGTCACGAATACAAAATCTTTAGTGGTGGTTTGAATGATGTAACTGGTTACAAAATATGTAATATGTATGTATGTATGTATGTATGTTTGTATGTTATAAAATCAGTTTTGACTGGAACATCTCTCAATGTTACTCTCTCTGTTGAAGTGGTTTTGTCTTGCGAGTTATT
This sequence comes from Octopus bimaculoides, assembly GCF_046866305.1. NCBI lineage: Eukaryota > Metazoa > Mollusca > Cephalopoda > Octopoda > Octopodidae > Octopus > Octopus bimaculoides. Next base: position 74,537,935 of record NC_142934.1, on the reverse strand, counting down.
TTGGTGGCCTCACTAGTGCCTGTGCCATGTAAAAAGCACCCAGTACACTTTGTAAAGTGATTGGCATTAGGAAGAGCATCAAGCTGTAGAAACCATGCCAAAGTTGACAATGGTGCTTGGCACAGTCCTCTGGCTTGCCAGCTACTGTTTAACCTCTAACCCACACTAGCATGGAAAACAGATATTGAATAATGATGATGGTGATATGGAGAGAATTTTTATAAGTAGATAAAAGTATTTGATATAGACTTAAAGTTGTGAGACATTGTGGCTATTGCAAAGAGGTGCAGTGAGTGGGTTTAGCAACAGATGGAGTTCTGGTCAGCCAACTCAAAAACAGAGAGATTTTAAATACTAGAAAGTATAAAACAGAGAGAACATGGTACATGATTACGAGGTGTTGGTGAATGAAGGCTTTCCTTTCTCAAGTTTGGATACTCTCTCAAATATGTATGTACAATGAGAACTGCACAATCTCAACTGTCAGTTGTGCTCTCATGTAGAGCCTCATTGTATCTAGTGTAAGGTCAGCAGATGTTTGTGGCTAAAATATTTTGTAGTTCTGCACAGGAAATGTGAGATATTTGTAATACAATCTTGGCCACATAGCATAGATATATTTATATAATATTTATTTAAGCAAATATTTAAGTGTTGAGTTTGTTCCTAGTAATAAGCTGATGAAGCACATTCACTGTCTATGGCTACCTGATGTCATTCACAGTCTTAATACAGTTATCACTGGATCTACATTGGGAATTTCTCGGTGTACATTGAGTATATAACAAATAATTGAGACAGAAAATGGAATATATGAGTAACTTTATTGCTCACAATGATCATTTCGATGCATCCTGCATCGATCCATCATGGGTGGGGTACTGTACAACTGGTTGTGGTGCATCCCTCGGTGCAGATGCATCTCTTCAGGTGATATTATAAGGAATGTCTTGTTAAATAAACTCTTATAACATCACCTGAAGAGATGCATCTGCACTGAGAGATGCACCACAGCCAGCTGTACAGTATTTCACCCATGAGGGATTGATGCGTGATGTGTCGAAATGATCTTTGTGTGCAATAAAGTTTCTTGTACATTCCATTTTCCATCTCTATCATTTGTTATGTACCTTCTAGTATTAAAAATCTCTCCACTTTTGCAGAATGGTTGGTATTGGGAAGGGCATCCAGCTGTAAAAACCCTGCCAAAACACAGTATCCTGGGGGTAGTCTTCTACCTGGCCGGCTCCTGTCAAATTGTCTAACTCATGCCTGCATAGAAGGAAGAGGTTAAACGATGATGATAATTATATATATATAAATATGTGTGTCATTCTTACTGCCACCATTACCAAAGGCCTACCCTCATCACACACTTGTGATGAGGGCAAGTTGTCACACACTTGCTTCTACCCCTCATTTCTAACAACAGAAATTATGTAGAACTGGTGGTAGGTGCATAAATGTTTCCCCTAAACTTCCATAACAGATAGCTAAATTGGGAGTCAGCATTTCCAACACTTCTTTTGTGTGTGTGTGTGTGTGTGTGTGTGTGTGTGTGTGTGTGTGTGTGTGTGTGTGTAAACCCACTTTAACTGAACTGTTACAAGACAGCTTTACATACTTCAGTGCACATGATTTCACACTGTTGAGCATATGTACGCACACACACACACACACACACACACACACACACACACACACACACACACACACACACACACACACACACACACACACACACACACACACACACACACACACACACACACTTGCATGCATGTTCATTTTAGCAAAAAATGCTGATGTAGATTATAAGAAATCTATTACAACTTCAGTACTGACTAAACTTTCATCTTGTAACAAGCAAGAATAAAATAACCATTATATGTTTGTGAAAGGGGGATATCATCATCATTGTTTAACGACTACTCTCCCTGCTGGCATGGGTTGGATGGTTTGACATGGAGCTGGCTAGCAGGGAGCTGTTCAGACTTCAACTGTCTGTTGTGGCATCGTTTCTCTGTTTGGCTGCTCTTCCTAACGCCAACTACTTAAGTGTGTGCTGGGTGCCTTTTACATGCCACTGGCATGGGTGCATTCACACAGCACTGGCACGAGTGCATTAATGCAGCACCGGCACAGGTGCTTTGTAAGTGGCACCAGCACATGAAAGGAAAAGCCTGTATGTATGGAAGATAGCAGTTTTACTTAGCTTGACACAACTTATCAAGTATAGCAGCAAATTGCCACATCACCTGATCCCTTGTCATTTCCTCAGTGAGGCCTAGCATGAGAAAATAAAGTACTGGGAGTATATATATATATATATATATATATATATATATATATATATATCATCATCATCATCATCATCATCGTTTAACGTCCGCTTTCCATGCTAGCATGGGTTGGACGATTTGACTGAGGACTGGTGAAACCGGATGGCAACACCAGGCTCCAGTCTGATTTGGCAGAGTTTCTACAGCTGGATGCCCTTCCTAACGCCAACCACTCAGAGAGTGTAGTGGGTGCTTTTACGTGTCACCCGCACGAAAACGGCCACGCTCGAAATGGTGTCTTTTATGTGCCACCCGCACAAGCCAGTCCAGGGGCACTGGCAACGATCTCGCTCGAAAATCCTACAGGAGCCAGTCAGGCGGTACTGGCAACGGCCACGCTCAAAATGGTGCATCTCATGTGCCACCCGCACAAGAACCAGTCCAGGGGCACTGGCAACGATCTTACTTGGCTTGCCGGGTCTTCTCACGCACAGCCCATTTCCAAAGGTCTCGGTCCGTAGTCATCGCCTCGGTGAGGCCCAATGTACGAAGGTCTTGCCTCACCACCTCAGCCCAGGTCTTCCTGGGCCTACCTCTTCCACGGGTTCCCTCAACTGTTAGGGTGTGGCACTTTTTCACGCAGCTATCCTCCTCCATTCTCACCACATGTCCATACCAGCGCAATCGTCTCTCTTGCACGCCACAACTGATGCTTCTAATGTTCAGCTTTTCTCTCAAGATACTTACACTCTGACGGGTATTCACATTGACATTACACATCCAACGGAGCATACTGGCTTCATTCCTTGCGAGCTTACGTATGTCCTCAGCAGTTACAGCCCATGTTTCACTGCCATGTAGCATGGTTGTTCGTACGCATGCGTCATACAGTCTGCCTTTTACTCTGAGTGAGAGTCCCTTTGTCGCCAGCAGGGGTAAGAGCTCTCTAAACTTTGCCCAGGCTATTCTTATTCTAGCAGCTACACTTTCAGCGCACCCACCCCCACTACTAACTTGGTCGCCCAGATAGCGGAAGCTATCGACTACCTCTAGTTTTTCACCCTGGAATATATATATATATATATAGGTAGTTGATAGCTTCCGCTATCTGGGTGACCAAGTTTGTAGTGGGGGTGGGTGCGCTGAAAGTGTAACTGCTAGAATAAGAATAGCCTGGGCCAAGTTTAGAGAGCTCTTACCTCTGCTGGCGACAAAGGGACTCTCACTCAGGGTAAAAGGCAGACTGTATGACGCATGTGTACGAACAGCCATGCTGCATGGCAGTGAAACATGGGCTGTAACTGCTGAGGACATGCGTAAGCTTGCAAGGAATGAAGCCAGTATGCTCCGCTGGATGTGTAATGTAAATGTGCATACCCGTCAGAGTAAGTATCTTGAGAGAAAAGCTGAACATAAGAAGCGTCAGTAGTGGTGTGCAAGAGAGACGATTGCGCTGGTTTGGACATGTGGTGAGAATAAATGAGGATAGCTGCGTGAAAAAGTGCCACTCCCTAACAGTTGATGGAACCCGTGGAGGAGGTAGGCCCAGGAAGACCTGGGCTGAGGTGGTGAGGCAAGACCTTCGAACATTGGGCCTCACCGAGGCGATGACTACTGACCGAGACCTTTGGAAATGTGCTGTGCGTGAGAAGACCCGGCAAGCCAAGTGAGATCGTTGCCAGTGCCCCTGGACTGGCTCTTGTGCGGGTGGCACATAAGATGTACCATCCTGAGCGTGACCGTTGCCAGTACCGCCTGACTGGCCTTGTAGGGTTTTCGAGCGAGATCGTTGCCAGTGCCCCTGGACTGGCTCTTGTGCGGGTGGCACATAAAAGACACCGTTTCAAGCGTGGCCGTTTTCGTGCGGGTGACACGTAAAAGCACCCACTACACTCTCTGAGTGGTTGGCGTTAGGAAGGGCATCCAGCTGTAGAAACTCTGCCAAATTAGATTGGAGCCTGGTGTAGCCATCCGGTTGCACCAGTCCTCAGTCAAATCGTCCAACCCATGCTAGCATTTGAAAGCGGACGTTAAACGATGATGATGATGATATATATATATTTTACTTGTTTCAGTCATTTGACTGTGGCCATACTGGAGCACCACCTTTAGTCAAGCAAATCGACCCCAGGACTTATTCTTTGGAAGCCTAGTACTTATTCTATCGGTCGTTTTGCCAAACCGCTAAGTTACGGGGACGTAAACACACCACCATCGGTTGTCGAGCGATGTTGGGGGGACAGACACAGACAGACACACACACACACACACACACACATATACGACGGGCTTCTTTCAGTTTCTGTCTACCAAATCCACTCACAAGACTTTGGTCAGCCCAAGGCTATAGTAGAAGACACTTGCCCAAGGTGTCACGCAGTGGGACTGAACCCAGAACTATGTGGTTGAAGCAAGCTACTTACCATAAAGCCACTCCTGTGCCTATATATATATAATTTTTTTTTTTCTAGCAGGAAAATATAAGTGAATAAATGGTGGAATTGTTATACCATATTTTGAAAAAACTAAATAAAATAAAAATGACTGTTGGTTAGTCTTTGGGCTAATTAGGATATCGGGAATAAAATTAACAAAGGAAGGAAATTTAAAATATGCCTTTATAAGGTATTGATGTAAGGGCAGTAACCCAGTGGTTTAAAGGCTGAATATGTGTGAATATTAAACGGTTAACATATATATGTATGAAAGTTATTCTCAGTTGATGGTTTATTATCATTAGGAGGAAAAAAAAAGCTTCATTATGTATTAGAATGCAAAAACAAAAACAAAAATGTTGGATTTAATTGACTGGAACATTCTTCTTGTACCTCAGACTATAGATTCATTTATAATAATCAGCAGAATATACAGGCTAAAATAGTTTTTAAACTAGAGGTAAATGGATATAAGTATTTTAAAATTGTGTATGAAAAATAATAGATGTCTTTGTTATCACAGTATAATTTTTATATTGTAATAACATGTAAAGTGAACATTGAATAAGCAAGCTAATTTTCTTAATCACTTCACAGTGATTAACAGAAATCAGAATAACTAACCAATAGTTTGTATTGCTTTATACACACACATATATATATGCATATGTATGTTGATTATCATTATTATCATTTTATGCCTGCTTTCTGTGTTGTCATGGGTAGGATGGTTTCACAATTCAGTGGATCAAAGGATCATGTCCAGCTTGAATGTCTCTTTTTTTGGCATGCTTTCTGCAGTTGGGTACCTTTCCTAACACTAATCACTTTACAGAGTGTATTAAGTGCATTTTTCATGGCACCACTGCTAGAACGGTTTCCTTGCTATCAACAAGATAAAGAGCTTCCTCAAGGCCTGTGGTGTCGCTCTTTGAATTGACAAATAGTGACAGTGCAAGGGCTTGGGAAAGCTCTTAGTGTACTGTATGCTATAAACAGCACCCAGTACACTTCGGCAGCTAGGCACCTGCTTTTATGTTTAGACAATAAAAATAAAAACGGGGATAGTTTCCCCAACATCACAGAATTACATAAGAATGTTGAACCATCTATTGCATGTGGTGTGTGGCTTCAAAATGTATGTTATATATTGTATTTACTCATAAGTCACTGTATTTTACGCTTAATTTTAACTGGAAAAGCTAAGGTGCAACTTATACATGGTGCAAAGCTAAAACTATGGAGTGAAAAAATTTTGAACCAAAGTTTAACACTAAAGTAAGCATGACATATATATATGAATGAATGAATATTCCTTCGCCACAGCTGAGGGCTGGGGTCATTAATTACAACAACCACTACCAATTCATTGCTTCCCTTGTTGTCTTTGAAGTGAGTGGAGTTGGTGGACTACAAATTCACTTTTAAGCTAATGCACTATTGGGGCTGCCTTCCTTAAGCTGTTGCTTCTTTACAGGTACTCCCAAGCAGTGAAGATTTTTGCTTTGTGTTATCCTTCTAGCCTGCCTGACTTCTAAGACTGTCTAGCCTTGATTGCCCACTCTGTTGTACTGTCAGCAGAGTTGTAGGCTTCCATCTCCTCTATAGATGGTTCTCATCCATCTCCGTCAGGACAGCTTTATAAAGTTATCAGCTGATATCACATTAAAAATATTTCTCACTTTCTTGTTGTTTACATGGTACAGGCATGGTTATATGGTAAAAAGTTTGCTTCCCAACCACATGGTTCAGAGTTCAGTCCCACTGCGTGACACCTTGAGCAAGTGTCTTCTACTCTAACATTGGGTTGACCAAAGCCTTGTATGCGGATTTGGTAGATGGAAACTGAAAGAAGACTGTTGTGTGTGTGAGAGAGAGAGAGTATGTGTTTTTGCGTATGTGTTTGTCCCCTACCACAAGTAAGCCGTTGTTGGTGTGTTTATGTCCCCTGAAACTTAGTGGTTCAACAAAAAAGACTGATAGAATAAGTACCAGGCTTTACAAAAAAAAAAAAGTACAAGGGTCGATAAGTTCGACTAAAATTCTTCAAGGTGTCCCAGCAGGGCTGCAGTCTAATTATTGAAACAAGAAAAAAAAAATGTCTTGCAACACAAAGGCTTTGTATTTAAAAGCTAGAAATTTAGTAGCAGACTAGCTATGCACCCGGCGTTGCCCAGGTGTTATGACCTATAGCCACATTGTATTATTTGTTCCTTTCTTATGGGCAGAATAGGCACAGCTGATATATAGTGGATTAGACTACTGGCATAATGGAAGTTGTTTGTTTAAAAGTGAAGTGAAGGAGGGTACATTTTGCATAGGTATGCATGAAAGTGCTTTCCCTTCTTAAGAAGGATCATAAACTATGTATTGTTTCATCATATAAAAGGGAGTTAATACGAATTTGCTCAGAAATCACATTTTCAAAATTTTAATTTGCCCCACTGCTATTTCTTAATTTGTAACTTTTTCAAATTTCTTTTTTTTTTTATCTACGTAGAAAAATACAGATTATAAATCAGGGAAATATATATATTTTCAAGTTTAATTTTTCTTACAGAAACATTCAATGCCCCTTCCCCCACTTCGCCCACCCATTATCTACTTGCTTTCAAAATACTAAAACCTCCCAATGTTTCACACATGCGTAGAATTGTACTGAAATAGCAGACGTAAAAAATTCCAGACCACCACCAGAAAACCTGACATGCTAGAAACAACAGGTAAATGACGTTATTTCTGAAGAAACTTCTGCCATTATTATTTTCTGTAACACAGATTATACAGAGTTAGGAAAACATGCAGCAATGACCCCAAAAAGGTATATCCTCAAATACCTTATGCACTCTGTATATATGTATATGCGTGTGTGTGTGTGTGTGTGTGTGTGTGTGTGTGTGTGTGTGTGTGTGTGTGTCTTTGCCTAGATATCCCGTGATATTTGTAAATCAAACATCGTACAAACAAGTTTGTCTGTTTCCAGTCTTCCATGAAATGTCTAACCATGGGGAAATAATATATATGTATAATGGGCTTCTTTCAGTTTTCATCTACAAATTTCACTCACAAGGGCTTTGCTCAGCCCAGGGCTATAACAGAAGATATTGGCCCAGGGGACTGAACCTAAAACCACATGTTTAAGAAGCAAGCTTCTTAGCCACACACCCCTGCATCCAATCGTGTGTATATATATATATATATATAATTGCAGCGTGGAAGGTGTTTATAAGCCATTTAAAATAACACACAAAATCCGTTAACGGATTTTGTGTGTTATTTTAAATGGCTTATAAACACCTTCCACGCTGCAATTGTTTTCGTTCCAGCACACAATCTCAGATCAGGTCACTTGCTATGCAAGTGCATCTCCCTATATATATATATATATTTCCCCAAGAAAGTACTCAATACCTACAGTAGTTTGTTCATTCCTTTAAAGTTGTGGCTTCATTTTGTTGCTGCCCAGAATGTCCTATTACACAATTATTGAGAACTGAGTAGCAATGGAATAAAGGCAACACTAATTGGAATGTATAATGTCTAAGCATATAAGTCTATACATGTTTTTTTTTTTAATAATTTGTTGATTTTAAATGAATTCTATTTGTGTCAGTGAACAGTAAATAACCTTATGACTTTGGTAACTGTGTGAAGAATAATGACATTAACAACATGGGTGACGTCACAAAGCCTTCTTGAGCATGCATGCAAATGCAGCAGTTAATATAGTAGTTCTGTACTCTTAGTTTCATGCGAACATGTCAGACCCTCATTCTAAAGTCTTAACTATTCATATGTTGTAGATGGTAGTTCTTCATTAATCTATCAACCAATCTTCTTAGGAAAATAGATTTCCACCGAGTATTCAATCTGTATATTCAATTCCCAGAAATAGCATTAAACATTATTAATACCAATTTGGGTCTGAAGCTCTCTTTTTCTGTTTCAAATTAGTGCTTATTAAATCTAATATCATTTACATTATCAGTTTGAGCCATTAATTTATAATTCTCATAGTTCTAACAAGACACTGTATGTGATACTCAATTAAGAGATAAATTAGTTAAACAAGTTTCTTCTAATTATGGCAACTACCACAACAATAATTAGATTTAATGGAAAACATTTATGAAACTGATGTAATGGGAAAACACTTAGAAACTGCTATTTTAGTTTGCAGTAAAAGGTTTCTCTCTCCATTCTGAAAGCTGTTTTTATGAGATGTTTGTAGAGCATATGATGTTTATGTCAGTAAAACACAGATAGTAAATGTGTAAGATCTGCAGTGTCAGAACAGTGAAACAGTTGATGGAATTTGTCTAATTCCAGTCATATACTTAAGTTTTAGGCTTTGAGATTTTACTTCCACCTCATCTGAAATGGTAACTTTACTGCATCAATTCATGCAATCTGCTTGACTAGGATGTTCATATCATTATTGCTATCAGTTTTGATATATAAGTAGCAACATTGATATGTTTGTCTGTCTGTCAGAGCAACAAGAACCATTTAATTGTTCTTAAGAATGACTGATTATTTAAATAAATTGAAGAAGAGTTGCAAACTGCCAACCTCACTATCTCCTCCATGATCGTCATTCAATCCAGTGGTAAGGTCAGGTCAAGATGACTGGGGATGGAGACGAATGTAATGGATGGCCAAGATGCTGTACTTCCCTCGTCTTGGTCTCCGCACACCACAGTGCGTTACTGCAGCCTCCTTCCCCTCCATTGAACCATGATGGTTTCTTCTCCAGAGTCCATCAGATCCAGGCTTCACATGTAGAGGCAGGCAATTAGAATATTATGCTAATTAATCCATGGCTATAACCCTGGCATGTGTTACTACTTTCGGTCAGAATAGACATGGAAATAATAGTGGTTAAGAGATGACTCCACATTCCTCAAGACCCTGGAACTTCTGATCCAGGGCCCACCACAGGATTCAGTTGAACCCTTTACTATTCAGATTACTCTGTCAAATCTAATGCTCATTTATTCACATTATCTTTATCTCGTAGCTTTGAGATTTCAATGATATGATTGTTTATTTTTACTATGACATTGTAGAGTGGGTGTGAAATGTTGGATCTGGCCAGTTTGAATATAAAAGAGGCAGAATGTTTTAGCCAGATATGGCTGGTTTGAATGCTAAAGGGTTAAAGTCCTACAGTGATCTGTCAACAGGACATTTTAGGCTGACCCAAAGCCTTGTTAATGGATTTGTTACCCAATCCTAGACTATCATAGACTAGTGAGATTACAATTGATAAGTTTGAACATTTGTAGGCTGATGTCAGTAGGAGAAACATGGGTAGTGGGAGAATTCTAGGCTGTTGTTGCTACTTTCGGGAAGAAGGCTCAAGCCAGCAAGTAAGAGCCAACAGAGTAATCAGTCAGGAGTGGGTGTATAAAACAACTTAGTTAAGAGATGCAGTTGTGGCTACTGTAGAAGAGGCAATGAGAGGAATTAAGATATATGTGAGCATACACACTAATGTGGTTAACGCTAAGGTGATGATGATGATCATCATCATCGTTTAATGTCTGCTTTCCGTGTTAGCATGGGTTGGACGATTTGACTGAGGACTGGTGAACCAGATGGCTACACCAGGCTCCAATCTGATTTGGCGGAGTTTCTACAGCTGGATGCCCTTCCTAATGCCAACCACTCCGAGAGTGTAGTGGGTGCTTAGTGATAATGTATTATCACTTCTCTCTTTCCTCTACTCTGCTCTGCTCCTGCTTTTGCTTGATAGAGCTGGGGTAATTTCAGGTCAATGGTCATAGAGACATCATCATGCATAGAGCTGACCAGGTCCATCAGCGTTCACCATTGCTGGCAGTCACATGCTAACCCATCTGCATTCTCCAAGGTGATGTTGAGCCTCTGGAGATCTTCCTTAATCACATCCAGCCATTTGGTGTAGAATCTATCATCAACACCGTGTATTAATTTCCCTGCTCTGGGATAAGTTGGACATGTCTGTTCTATCACTGTATCTCACAATTTGCTGTAGATCAATTAGAATCATACTTTTGCATATCTTCCTTTTTTTTTGCAATCTCTTTCTACTTTTGTCTCTTATCCAGCTGGCACCCTTCATATGTTTTATTTATATAGTCTTCTCTCTTGTATACTACAACTGATTCCTCTAATACCTATTTATTTATCTCTCTCATCTCTCCTTTGCTCTGTCCATGCATACTGACATTATACATTCAACAGATGGTTCATACATCTGCATTTGATGCCCATTCCTAACTACTATTTAATATTGCACTTCATAACAACTATACACAATCTACTTTTCACTGAGATTGAGAAATCTTTTGTTTCCAACAGAGGTAGTGATTTCCTAAACTTTTTCCATACCATTCTAACTCTAGCTACTTTACTTTCACAATAATCACTTCAACTGTTGGTTAGGTCACATGGATGTCAGAAACTTGTCAACTACTTGTAACTGTTCTTCTGAGCATTAGAACGATAAAACTTTATTGGCGTTCCAACTGCTAACTACTGTGCACCTGTTACATATTAGTTCTTCTGTCAATCTGTTTAAGATCATCAGTGATTTTTACATATTTTTTACTTTTTTTTCTTTGCAGATGGTAAGATGTGATTTGAGGGAGATTTGGTTAATATTTCTAGATGGTTGAGTGACCATGTGGAGACTCTATGTTGGTTCCTGATGCCCATTAGTTGTTTAAGGGCTCTAAGTCGGGTCTCAGACATTGCAAAACTAGAAAATTTGTCATGTAATCAATCTGAAAATTGTTTGCATAGGAAGGGCATCCAGCTGTAGAAACTCTGCCAAATCAGACTGGAGCCTGGTGTTGCCATCCGGTTTCACCAGTCCTCAGTCAAATCGTCCAACCCATGCTAGCATGGAAAGCGGACGTTAAACGATGATGATGATGATGATGACACATATTGAGAGAGAGGACGGGGTGAGAACATTTAAGCATTTAATCCATGCTTAGGATTCAATTTATTCTAAAGATGCGCTGTGGGTAATGTCATTTTCGTGAGAACTGAATATGGGGAAAAGGTTACCAGAGGCTGGAAAGAAATGAAGCAAGATCTGTGACATTAACTATGTAACAGGTTGACAACATGTGAGCTAAGTGAATGGCTGGCATTAACGACATCAAGAGAACTGACTGATAAGTTAGACATGTGATATGAAAGTGAGTGCTTGGTGGGGGAAAAAAATGTTGTGTACTATAAGTAGAAGGTAGTCATAGCTGAACAAAACCTAGCAGGATCAGTTTTTAGACTATTAGGCTCCATGAGATGATTAAAGCTTGAGGTAATTGGGAATATGATGTACAACAGTCCTGAATAGCCAATGCCAACATGGGGAAAATCTGATATTAAAATTCTGAATGTGTAATATATATATATATATATATATATATATATATATATATGCACACACACACACACACACACACACACACACACACACACACTTTGAGAGTAATGAACAGAAAGTGTTCAAGCTGGCCGTATCCGACTGCTCTATGAAATTGCTAAAAAAAATAAACAAATCACGTTATTGAATTCTTGTAGCTTTGAGATAATGCGAAATGAAGCCTTTCCTGCCTTTATTCAAGTATAAATACTGTGAAATTGTTTAGACCACATGGTTTTTCAACGTTTGAAGAGAAGTCTGTACCTTAGTTTTTAATTAAATGGCGACAGCAAGTAGCGATTCCAACTTTGAAGGTTTTACTCTTGACGATATAGAAAATATAGATGAAAACAACACTATTTTGTCTTCGAACGAATCTGATATCGATATTGGTGAATATTCATCAGACGAGGAAGATTTTGAGAATGAAAGTGATAAAATGGCAACCTGGTCAAAGATTAAAACATCAATCATTATTCTTGATTTCACAGAAAATACTGGTCCACCACACAATTTACCTCCTGATGCTTAACCATTGGACAATCTATTTTCATTTTTACTGGAAAGTTTTTTTGGAGATGTTACAGAGGAAACTAACAAATATGCGCAATGTATAATTTCTATTTGCGGAAGAAACAATCCACTATGGCAGCCAACTTATTCTGCGGAAATGAGTGTTTTTCACAACCAATATTGTTTGGTGTTAAACAGCCTCCTTGACTGTGGAATTACTGGAGTCCTCATATAAGGTATGGTGATCCGTATATCTCAAGTATAATGTTGAAGATGAGGTATTTGAAAATATCTCAGTATTTACATTTAATTGATTCTGCTAATGCTCCTAGCAAAAACAGCCCAAACTACAATCCCCTGTACAAAGTACATCCTGTAATTGATTTACTCCTTAATAGTTATAAAACTGTGTATCTACCTGGGGGAAAATCTCAGTGTAGATGAAGCCACGATAGGCTATAAGGGCAGAGTACATTTTCGGCAGTACATGCCTGCCAAGCCCACTAAATGGGGGGATCAAGATTTGGGAAATTTGTGAATCAGATACTGGATATTGTGTAAACTTCGATGTTTACACAGGTAAAAAATATCATGGAAACAGACCATATGGATTGGGACATGATGTAGTATGGTCTCTTACTGAACCATTTCACCATCAGCACCAACACCTCTATTTTGACTGTTTTTTTTTTTTCCTTCAGTGGCTTCGGCAGAAAATCTTGCCCATGTAAGTACTTAAATGGGCAACCATAAAGGTTTACTCTGTGAAATGAAAACAGAATTAAAAAAAAAGAGGGAACATTTTACAAATGCAAAAGGAAAATTTATTAGCTACTGCTTTCAAGGACAAAAAGACAGATTTTATTTCTGTCTACTAATGAGCAACCTGGTGTTGGTGCTGAGGGAAAACCCCTAGTGAATATTTGTTGTAACAAATATATGTTGGGGTTGATAAATCTGACCAATATCGGGCATATTACCCGGTTGGTTAACCTGGGAAGAAATGGTGGTGGTACATTTTGTGGTTTTTAGTTAATTTAACTATAGTCAATTCATATGCTGTATATGTAAAAAGCCACAAGGTACCTCTGCCACCAAAGGACTATGATCATTTGAAATTTCGGGTTGACATCGCATCTCAGTTATATGAGGGCTTTTCTTCTAGAAAACACAGAACTGGGAGAAAAACAAAATTAACTGAGGTGGATGTCAACAGAAAATATTGACTTTCATAAAATCAAGAAGGTTAAATGGAAGAAAAAAAAGTCTGCTGACTGTGTTAGCTGCAAAAAAGAAAAACTGCAAAAGGGTATCAGATTGAGACTTCATATATGTGTTCCTTTTGCAAAGTACCCTTGTGTAAAGGGTGCTTTGGGCAGTTTCATGACAGAAACATGTCATAACTATATTATTTTATCATATATTTCTTTTCATTTTATTATAAATAATGTGTGAAAGTGAGAAATACATATTAATTTTCAGTATGTTACACACCTGTATTCACTTTTGTTTCACCTGTTAATGAGCTTTTTTTTTTTTTAGATGCATTCTATTATGTAAATGAATTCATTAAATTGTATAAGAGTACATAGCCAATGGTATATTTACTAGTAAAAGAGTTTTGTACTTTATTTTCAATGAAAATGTTTGAATGAAATATAGAGAAAGAATAAAATCTTGTACCGATTACACCTATATTTTAATTAATTCAAATTAATGCATCTCATCTTGAAAAATGTAACATTGTTTGTGGTTGACATCTGGGATAATTTTAGTAACAAATCAAACAGGTAAGATGTATTAAGAATATGAATTTTAGTGTTTATTCATAATGTTGTTGTTTTTACACTTGTTAATTAAATTTACCTGCCCATGAAAGTCAAATTTAGTCAGAAAGACCAGCTAAAATTACGTAACTATAAACCACTAGCACCCATTTAAAAAATTTCAAATCTGTATGTAGAAAATTAACAAAGTTAAAAGCAAATATTGTGGACACCCCACTTGAATCTGAATAAATCAAAATTAATGTGAACAGATAAGCATTACATTTGACAAATTAATCTGAACACTAAAGGGTTAAGCAACTATATTGATAGCCAAATAGATTGTTAGTACAAGTTTTCCTACAGCTAGTGTGTAATGGCTCCCTATGGGGTGAAGTGGTGGAAAGGGCTATCTTGGAAGTTTATTTTAATTTGGGTTCAGTTACTATGATGTTGTAGTACTAAACTTCAAGCTCCTTGTTTATGAATTGAAATCTTGTTCTGGCTATTGTTGGCTTTAGCTCTGCAACAGTATTATCAAACTATATCATCACTCACAGATCACATTTGATTACTCAATACTAAGAAAAAGTCAGACATCCAGCTATAAAAATACTCCAATTATGAGAATCATATGAATATCTTAGTTTCTATATAAGAAATAAAAATAAAATTATCCAATTAACCTCCAATGACAAGTTGATGTAAAATTGTTTAAAATAATAACATGAGAGATGATTAAGATTACCCCATCTTGTACCTGTTTGAGCACAGCAAGGTTACTGTTGATTCAGTAAGGGGAAAATTAGCATGTAATTTGAACAGAGACCACAAAGCTTGTCTGATTTTTCTGGTTAAGATGACATTTTAAACAATTGATGGCATAATTTGTTAAGCATGTTTGCAGTTCAGTTGTAACCATGTACACTCATATGCTACATACATGTTAAGATATTAACATCTTGAACACATATGCATGTGTACAACATACAAAGCTTGTGTAAGGTGCTGGTATTTATATAAATGTTTACTCTCTCTTTCATGCAGCACAACACAATACATGCATACACACACAGCACACACAGTGAAAACATACTTGATATATTTTGCTACTTGTGTGCTGACTGCCCTGTGTTGCTAAATTTGTTTGTGCATTTGTTTGTTGATCTGATGTAGATATATGAGGCTAAGTATGTTTTAGTATGTAATAGCACCTCTCATAAGCTTCTGTTTCACAGCTAAGGTTCATTTTTTTTCTTACCAACCCCTTTCCCTTTCTGCAGGTGTTTTGTTCATTGAATGGATTTGAGTTCAGCAATCACTTGCAAATTGTACAGAGTCCTTGTGTACTGCATTTACATGTACCTCCTGGTGGTACCTCTTTTGTCTAGAGGTAAAGACTGGGAATTATTGTCGATACATGGCTATCATTATATTTCTCACTATTGGTTACATGTGATGCCACAAGAAAACTGGATCAGATGGTTAGGCTGTTACTAGAGTTAGGAATAATTGACTCATTTTGTAAAGGGTTAGGTGAAGAGCTAATGACTATATTCTCATAAATTCAATTCTGACTATAGCACACTATCTTGCCTTCCTTCTTCCCCTGGACAATAAGGGATATTGCTCTACTCCAGTTTGTCTAAAAAACAAGAAAAATATAGAAGGTGGAGTTGTATTTCCATCTAAAAATTGATTGGTAAGCAGCAAGACACTCACTCTAACAGCAAATTATCCTACCCAGAAAAGCAGGTGAAAATGGATGTGAAACAACAGAGATAATCTCTCCTTCCACTCCTCTCTCTTATTCTCTTACCTTCTCCTTCTTGCTCTTTGTGCAATACCCACCATAGACTTAAGAAATGGGATTAGCTCATTCGTCCATCAATAATTATTAAAATTGTTGTTAGTTCTATATTCAAGCAAGCTTAATGTACTAAAGTAATTGTCATATATATTGAGGTTTGACATGATAGACTTATGTACAGGAGATATACTTCATTGGTATCCTGTAGTGTGAAGGTCAGTGTGACACCCAGCTTGTCAGTTTGTATATCTTAAGGGTGTTGGCAGCAAAAGTGGACTTCATTTAGATATGGTGTCTTTGATTCTTCAGTATATATTTTTGTACTTGATACTGTTGAAAATAAAGGAGTGAGTGAGAGAGAGAAATGGTTTTGAATAGACAATGGAAGAGAGATTTACTTTAGAAGAAATTGTGTCGTACTTAGCCACTCTAAGGTATTCACATTCAGTGACTTCTACACCTGAGTTTAATCCTGAAGTACACCTAATCTTTTACCCTATAACATTTTGTTTTAGGAATAAAAGAAAATGGAAAATGTGCAACAAACAAGAATCTAAACAAAATGTGTGTTGTGATGAGAATTTTAATATTTTCAGTTGGAGCTCTCAATCAAGGAAGAATATAAATTAAAAAAGCATAGCATACATACACTAGCTTCCTACAATATTTTTCCACACATTTTTTTGAATGATTCTGTTTGTAATAAAGAAAATACTAAGATATATTTGCAGGTCCATATTTTAAGTGAACTTAAAGCACTGTAGAAATCATATATGTTGTTTGCATTTTCTAAAACACTCCAACCAGGACTTGAACTCAAGACATGCACACTAGTACAAGCCCAATACTAATTCCCATCATCAACCACTTGACCATTTTGCTTTTACTCTTGTGCCTATTTTTAAGAAATCAATATACTATATCACTGGTCACTTCCTGTGCTGCGACCCAGAAATAGATGTTGTACACCATCAACCGGTTATTATATTACCACAGCACTGTGTATTGTAGCACCAATCTTGGTGTTGGTTGTTCCTGCTTGTAATCTTTTCATTTCCTTGCTACTTGTCTGCAATAGAGAATTGACTGTTATTTCCGAAATGGCTGTTTGTATGCTGAGAATGTTAATTACAGCTTCCCGAAATTGCAAGCCCTTCACTATACTTTCTCTTATTTTGTTTTGAATATATATTAGGTTTTGTTTTTCATTTTTTTTCCTTGTTTCAGTTTGTTCATTTGTTATTATCTATTTTAATAAATTTATTTGATTAAAATCTGATAGATTACAAAAGGATATTATTTTGGTGAAGTTTCTGGCTGGCTAAAATTGGAATAATTTTAATGACTGTGATGGTAGAGCTTATTGCTTTGGCAATGCTTGTGGAATTGGTTATGGATGTTGTTGGTGTCTGAGGTCTGTATGTAATGTATAGTAAAGTGTGTGTGTGCATACATTATGGTGTGGCATGTTGACAGACTATAATAAAATATCTTCATGTGTGACTAAGGCATGTTGTATGTCTGTTTATGCTGTTATTTAACTCCGGCTCTGACCTAATCCAACAAACTGAAAGTGTCTCGGCTATGACCAGTTTGTCTCTTTTTCTCCAGTCAGTTTATATGGTACTCTTTCAGTTGTGCACTTTTTTTAAGATGAATGGGCTTGGTTTAACCCATTAGTACTTAAACCGACCATGTCTAACCAAAATATTCTGCCTGTTTTATGTTCAAACTGGTCAGATCCAGCATGTCACACCTATTCTACATTGTCATTCTAAAAAAATAGTCACATCATCAGAATCTCAAAGCTACAAGATAATGCATGATTAATTCACCATTAGATTTGACAGAGAAATCTGAATGCTTAAGAGTTAAGGGTGGTTTGGCTGCTGTTTATAGCATCTGTTCTATTCTTTTTAGCCCTGAAGCTGTGGCCATACTGGGATATACATATCATGTACTGCTACAAAGGTAAAGGGGACGCTTTAGATACAAATAATTACAGAGGCATCAAGCTGTTAGATCAGGTTATGAAAGTTACAGAGAGGGTCATAGCCCAACTAATTAGGGAGCGAATCAATTTAGATGAGATGCAGTTTGGGTTCGTGCCAGGTAAAAGCACTACTGATGCCTTATTTCTAGTGAGACAGTTGCAAGAGAAATACCTAGCCAAGGATAAACCTCTGTACCTGGCTTTCGTTGACATGGAGAAAGCCTTTGACAGGGTCCCCCGATCCCTTATCTGGTGGTCAATGAGGAAACTTGGGATAGAAGAATGGCTAGTGAGAGCTGTGCGAGCCATGTACAGAGATGCGGCCAGTAAGGTGAGGGTTGGAAATGAGTACAGCAATGAATTCCGGGTAGAGGTAGGGGTCCACCAAGGTTCCGTCCTCAGCCCCCTATTATTTACCATAGTCCTCCAGGCAATCACAGAGGAGTTCAAGACAGGTTGCCCCTGGGAGCTCCTCTATGCTGATGACCTTGCCCTAATTGCGGAGTCACTATCAGAACTAGAGGAGAAGTTTCAGGTGTGGAAGCAAGGTCTAGAATTGAAGGGCCTTAGAGTCAACCTAGCTAAAACCAAAATCCTAATAAGTAGGAAGGTAGATAAAACACAAACCCCTTCAGGTAGATGGCCCTGCTCAGTATGTAGAAAAGGAGTAGGTAGTAACTCTATAAGATGTACCCGGTGCAAGCTATGGACACATAAGAGGTGCAGCAACATCAAAGGCAGGTTAACTAGCAAGTTAGTTTTTGTTTGTGGCAGATGTTCAGGTGCAATAAAGACTGCAAACAAACAGGAAACAACTTCTATCTCATTCCAGGGTGAAAAACTAGAGGTAGTCGATAGCTTCCGCTATCTGGGCGACCAAGTTAGTAGTGGGGGTGGGTGCGCTGAAAGTGTAGCTGCTAGAATAAGAATAGCCTGGGCAAAGTTTAGAGAGCTCTTACCCCTGCTGGCGACAAAGGGACTCTCACTCAGAGTAAAAGGCAGACTGTATGACGCATGCGTACGAACAACCATGCTACATGGCAGTGAAACATGGGCTGTAACTGCTGAGGACATACGTAAGCTCGCAAGGAATGAAGCCAGTATGCTCCGTTGGATGTGTAATGTCAATGTGAATACCCGTCAGAGTGTAAGTATCTTGAGAGAAAAGCTGAACATTAGAAGCATCAGTTGTGGCGTGCAAGAGAGACGATTGCGCTGGTATGGACATGTGGTGAGAATGGAGGAGGATAGCTGCGTGAAAAAGTGCCACACCCTAACAGTTGAGGGAACCCGTGGAAGAGGTAGGCCCAGGAAGACCTGGGCTGAGGTGGTGAGGCAAGACCTTCGTACATTGGGCCTCACCGAGGCGATGACTACGGACCGAGACCTTTGGAAATGGGCTGTGCGTGAGAAGACCCGGCAAGCCAAGTAAGATCGTTGCCAGTGCCCCTGGACTGGTTCTTGTGCGGGTGGCACATGAGATGCACCATTTTGAGCGTGCCCGTTGCCAGTACCGCCTGACTGGCTCCTGTAGGATTTTCGAGCGAGATCGTTGCCAGTGCCCCTGGACTGGCTTGTGCGGGTGGCACATAAAAGACACCATTTCGAGCGTGGCCGTTTTCGTGCGGGTGACACGTAAAAGCACCCACTACACTCTCTGAGTGGTTGGCGTTAGGAAGGGCATCCAGCTGTAGAAACTCTGCCAAATCAGACTGGAGCCTGGTGTTGCCATCCGGTTTCACCAGTCCTCAGTCAAATCGTCCAACCCATGCTAGCATGGAAAGCGGACGTTAAACGATGATGATGATGATGTACATGTGTTTTAAAATGTTTCACCCAGTCTTCGATCTCATTAGTTGGAATCAGAATAATTTCAATATTAGGTTATTGTTTGCTTCATGTTAGCTTTGACCAAGTAGCTCTATAGTCAAGGGCATTCAAGCTATGATCACCCCCACTCTGTCTTATTTTCAGATTTAGTACATTTAGAACTACAATATCCAGTGTGTTCTTTCTTGGCTTAATGACAGCAGGGTGTAATTTGTGGGAAAATTGACTGTTATTTCTTGCATACTGAGCAATTTCATAGATACTTTCATGTTATGTCATTGTTGTTTAGGGCAATGGAGTCGCAGCAGAACTGACCTTACACTATCTTGTTTGTACTACACATTTCATTTTTTTTTTATTGTTCAATTTATTTTATGTTTTCCCTCTCCATCTTCATCCCAGATCAGTTAATTCTGTATAAAGTCCTAATATATTGTACCTGGGCGCCCTACTGCTCTTTTACATCTATCTTCACAGCTTCACATTGATGGCTCTACACAGTGGAGTCATTTATGAGATGAGTCAACCCTCATTGTCCCTTACTCACCAACTACCAGCATGAATTCAGTTCTGATTTCTACCTCTATGACTGTTCTCTCCTACTTTGTCTTTGAACTCATCACTTTAACAGCTCAGCTTCTCTTCCTCTTATCATGTCCTCAGTGACTTGTATATCCATCTCCTGCATCCAGCGATTACATCACTCTATGAATCAATCTCAGCCTTTATTTCTCCCATCAACCACTAAAATTTGATCAGAAGGTTTACTGAATCAAGGCTAACTTGAGTCTTAACAACACCAGCAACAGATACCAACATAAGTCTATCATGGGTATTAATCTATGATGATCTGTTATATATTGTAGATAGCTTTGTAAACTGTAGCACTGTAGGAAACTGAACATTAAACACATAACTTAACATAGTTTTTGTTTCTTTCCTGCTTATACACATGGGAATGTGAAAGGCTAAGAGATTAAACTCCTACAGAAAATCTAGAGGGAGGGCCTCTAAGGCAGTTGGTGGAGAGGACTGAGCCAAATCATCTTCTAGCAGCCCCTCGTGTGGAGAGAAAACTTTCATCTACCAGATCCTAAGGTGGTGGGTAGGGGCAAGGCCTTCGGATGTGAAGGTTAGCTGTGAATATAGAAATAAACAATCCCTGACCAAACATACCTAGTGGAGTAAGCCTCAATGCTAAAAAATCCCAGCCTTGAATTGGGGGCAGGTGGAATGCAATGGATGGAAGCTTCAACAAATTGATTTATTGGATCCATGCAATTTCTGTCTCATCGAAGATCTTGTTTCTACTAGTGAGGAAATGCACTCTAGCGGAGGAATATGCGACCCCTGTCAGTATTAAGCTATTGAAAGGCTAAAGATGATGGCCCAAGTTGGAACCTGGCCATAATAACAAATAAGATTAACATAGTTGTATCTATTGTCTGGGAGTGAAGATATTTAATGTCAGAATTATGAAGAATATGTGGTGAGAGAAAGTATTAGTCATTGACTAATGTTATTTTAATTATCCTAACTTGTATGAAAGATAACTTGGTACTTGTTTCATCTGATTAGACCTCCTTTGTAAAGTTGTCTGTTTCTCTCTTATGTACACAAAACAAATACACATACTCATACACACTCTATGAATGTGCACATTAACATTACAGACACTATATATACACATTCATTTTATAAACATACATCTCTGACAATTCAAGGCACCAGAAAATGGTAGTGTTCAGTACATTTTCATCATACAAGATAATGACTGAAATGGTGCATTCATTGCTGTATATCAGTTGCAGAAGTTAACAACAAATTGGCTAAATTGCTGATTTATTGAGTGACAGGTTGTTAGTTAAAGCATCGTCATTGGTTACGTGACTATATGCCAGACAAGGTCAGTTGTCCACAGTCCCAGTCTTTTTAGCATGAATCTAATTAGTTCACAAACTGATGTTATGGTTGATGTTTAGAAAAGAACAAAAAAGAAATTTAGTAATTTGGAAACTAATGACACTGTTTTCTATATTTTGTAAGTGAGGTTAAACTGCTGTCATGGCTGGCAAACAAGTGCCCATGTCTGAGGAGATCCATGTGGTTTTGTGGTCTCATAGCTTGGGTGCCAGGAGTTATCTCCCACTTACAATAAATATCGAGTGCAAGAAGTGCACTGAATAAACTAGCTGGAGGAGATGTCTTCTTGGTGTTAAATAGCAGTATAGTTGTCTCTTAGAGGACAGCAATATTAAAGTGGCCATTATCAATACCTTAAAAAGAAATTTCCTAAGAATTTACAGCTCTATCCAACCCAACCTGCCAACCTAGAAAAGAAATCAAAAGAAGGATTATGTTAGTGGTGCAGAGAACAGCTTCTGTCACATTCCAGGGAGAAAAACTACAAGTAGTTGATAGCTTCCATTACCTAGGGGACCAAGACAGTAGCTGGGGTGGATGCTCTGAAAGTGTAGCTGCTAGAATAAGAATAGCCTGGACAAAGTTCAGAGAGCTCCTACCTCTGCTGGTGACAAAGGGCCTCTCACTCAGAGTAAAAGGCAGACTGTATGATGCATGTGTATGCACAGCCATGCTACATGGCAGTGAAACATGGGCCGTGACTGCTGAGGACACGCGTAAGCTTGCAAGGAATGAAGCCAGTATGCTCCACTGGATGTGTAATGTCAGTGTGCATACACGACAGTGTAAGTACCCTGAGAGAAAAGTTGGATTTAAGAAGCATCAGATGTGGTGTGCAAGAGAGAGACAACTGCACTGGTATGGTCATGTATTGCAAATGAATGAGGACAGATGTGTGAAAAAGTGTCACACCATAGCAGTTGAGGGAACCTGTGGAAGAGGTAGACCCTGGAAGACCTGGGATGAGGTGGTGAAGCACAACCTTCGAACATTGGGCCTTACTGAGGCAATGACTACTGACCGAAACCTTTGGAGATATGCTGTGCTTGAGAAGACCCGACAAGCCAAGTGAGACCATAGCTTGTGGCCTATGCCAAGCCCACATATGAATACTCCTCATTCATTGGACAATAAACTTTGTTTGCAAAGACTTATTGAGGCAAGTGAAATCAAAATCAAAATCGCTGACATGGCCGATGCCTGATTATTGAGAGGGGGTCAGTCTAGACGAGATGTAGTTTGGGCAATAACCAGCGTGGTTATCGCCAGAACTGCCTGACTGGCCCTCATGCTGGTGGCATGTAAAAGCACCCACTACACTCTTGGAGTGGTTGGCATTAGGAAGTGCATCCAGCTGTAGAAACTTTGCCAGATCAGATTGAGCCTAGTGCAGCCTTCTTGCTTACCAGTCCTCAGTTCAACCCATGCCAGCATGGAAAGCGGACGTTAAATGACGATGCTGACAATGATGTTGTACCTCAAAAATCCTATCAAAGGAGAACACAGTAAGACCTCAGTGAAATTGGGTCATCATTACTAACATTTACTGACTCTTAACTGTGAATCGGGGTCTTGCAGGCAATTGAACCATGACAATTGTTGCAATGATGGCTTCAATTAATTGTTGTAGGGGCAGTGTGGTCCTGTGGTTATTGTAGTCACCTTGTGTCTTTGTGATTATTGTTGAGTTGTCAGTATGGGTTTGTAGTTGTTATAGTCACTGTGTAAGTCTGTGATTGTAACTATAGTGTGATTTACTTTGGTTTGCTGTGGCAGCAGTTTGGGTTTAAGGTTATTTTTATAGTTGTAGTGTAGCTTTGTGCTATTTATGGCAGTTGTGGATCTGTGGTTGTTGTTGTAGTGTGTGTCTGTTGGTACAACTGCTACTGTAATGAAAGGAGACCTATTGCTCTTGTTACTGTGACTGCACTGCTGGTGTAACTGAGCACTAATTACCATTTCATGACAAAATCAAATAAACTGAAATAACATAATTAATTGTAAGAAAATTGTCATTTTTTTTCCTTTTATAATGGAAATATTTTACTGATATCTTCACCAATATAATCTCCATGATATTGATTACTTCCTATATCTTGTCATGTTTACAGAACAGCATACACATCTCCCTATCTATGTGTGTGTATATATATGTATGTGTATGTATGTATATATATATGCACAGGTGTGTGTATATATATGTGTGTGTGTATATATGTCTATGTACATGTGTGTGTATGTATATATGTGTGTATGTATATGTGTATATATGTATGTATATGTCTGTATATATGTATGTGTGTATATGTATGTATGTATATGTGTGTGTATATGTATCATCATTGTAATTTAATGTCTGCTTTAAACGATGATGATGATGATACACACACATGTATACATATGTATGTATGTGTGTGTGTGTGTATATGTATGGTTCTTGTTTCAGTCATTTCACTGCATGCATGTTGGAGCACCGTCTTTAGTTGAAGAAATCGACCCCAGGACTTATTCTTTGTAAGTCTAGTACTTATTCTATGGGTCCCTTTTTGCTGAACTGCTAAGTTGTAGGGATGTAAACACACCAATATCATTATTTACATTTGACGGATATTTGTCCTCATCTTGTTGGTTGTTAACACAATGTTTCGGCTGATATACCTTCCAGCT
This sequence comes from Octopus bimaculoides, assembly GCF_046866305.1. Lineage (NCBI taxonomy): Eukaryota > Metazoa > Mollusca > Cephalopoda > Octopoda > Octopodidae > Octopus > Octopus bimaculoides. The sequence continues at coordinate 74,513,296 of NC_142934.1, read as the reverse complement.
TTCTTCAGGTGTCTTGGGGAAATTTTTAACCTGGGTTCTCATTTCTAAGGTATTTTTCGATGTTGTTATTGTTCAGGTCACTGCTTGGAATCTTGGGGTTAGTAACCCATGCTCTTAACCCCAAGATTCTGAGTTCGATTCCAAGCAGTGACCTGAACAATAAGAATAATAACATCGAAAAATACCTTACGAATGAGAACCCAGGTACAAAATTTCCCCAAGACACCTGAAGAAGGCTGGAGGATATATCAACCGAGACGCTGTGTTAACAACATACATTGGCTGCTATTTTTAACATGTCGAGTGACCAGGTAGAGGCTCTTTCATTGGTTTATATATATGTATGTATATATATATATATATATATATGTATGTTTATATATATATATGTATGTTTATATATATATGCATGTGTTTATATATATATGTGTTTATATATGTATGTTTATATATATATGCATGTATATATATATATATGTGTTTATATATGTATGTTTATATATATATGCATGTATATATATACATATGTGTTTATATATATGTGTTTATATATGTATGTTTATATGTTTATGTATATATGTATGTTTATATGTATATATATATATGTTTATATGTATATATATATATGTTTATATATGTATGTATGTATATATGTATGTACATATGTGTATATATGTATGTACGTGTGTATATATGTATGTATGTATGTGTGTATATATGTATGTGTGTATGTATGTATGTGTGGTAAGTAGCTTGCTTACCAACCACATAGTTCCGGGTTCAGTCCCACTGTGTGTCACCTTGGGCAAGTGTCTTCTACTATGGCCTCGGGCTGACCAAAGCCTTGTGAGTGGATTTGGTAGACGGAAACTGAAAGAAGCCCATCGTATATATATATATATATATATATATATATATATATATATATGTGTGTTTGTTTGTCCCCCCACCGTTGCTTGACAACCGATGGTGGTGTGTTTACGTCCCCGTAAATTAGAAGTTCAGTAATAAGAGACCGATAGAATATGGACTAGGCTTCCTGGGGTTGATTTGCTCGACTAAAGGCGGTGCTCCAGCATAGCTGCAGTCAAATGACTGAAACAAGTAAAAGAGTATATAATCATCATCATCATTTAATGTCCGCTTTCCATTCTGACATGGGCTGGACGGTTTGACTGAGGACTGGTGAACCAGAAGGCTGCACCAGGTTCCAATCTGATAAGGCAGTTTCTACAACTGGATGCCCTTCCTAACGCCAACCACTCCAAAAGTGTAGTGGCTGCTTTTACGTGCCACTGGCACGAGGGCCAGTCAGGTAGTACTAGTAATGGCCATGCTCGAATGGTGTTTTTTACATGCCACCTGCTCAGGAGCCAGTCCAGTGGCACTAGCAACGACCTTGCTCAAATGTTGTTTTTCATGTGCCACCGACACAAGTGCCAGTAAGGCGACGCTGGTAACGATCACGCTCGAATGGTGCTTTTCATGTACCACCTGCACGGGAGTCACTCAGTGGTTCTGGCAACAATCATGCTTGGATAGTGCTCTTAACGTTCCACTAGCACGAATGCCAGTCAGGCGGTGCTGTCATTGGCCACATCAGTGAATTTGATTTCGATTTCACTTGCCTCAACAGGTCTTCGCAAGCAGAATTTAGTGTCCAATGAAAGAAAGGTACGCATAAGTGGGCTGGTTACTCCACTGGCATAGGCCACTGGTTATGGTCTCACTTTGCTTGCCTGGTCTTCTCAAGCACAGCATATTTCCAAAGGTCTCGGTCACTAAGTCATTGCCTCGGTGAGGCCTAATGTTCGAAGGTCGTGCTTCACCACCTCATCCCATGTCTTTCTGAGTCTACCTCTTCGTCATGTTCCCTCAACTGTTAGGGTGTTGCACTTTTTCACAGTTATCCTCATCCATTCTTTCCACATGTCCGTACCAGTGCAATCGTCTCTCTTGCACACTACAACTGATGCTTCTTACGTCTAACTTTTCTCTCGAGGTACTTGCACTCTGTCGAGTATGTACACTGACATTACACATCCATTGGAGCATACTGGTTTCATTTCTTGCAAGCTTACGCATGTCCTCTCTACTCCTACACATTCAATAATATTATAAAAAGAGACAGATCCTCTGAAGTGAAAGCATATTTTGAAGAACCTACAAGAATAGGTGCAAGCACTAATATTTATAAAACATGTGACATATTAATAAAAATCTGTAAATGTACAACCATCCAGATATCTGGGTACCTTATTTTTTCCAATATATAAATATATATATATATATATGTATGTATGGCAAATGAAATCGATCCAAATTCAACTCTGCTTGTGAAGACCTGTTGGGGCAAGTGGAATCAAAATCGTGATTGAACCAAATTCGATGACTGGCACCTGTGCCAGTGGAGCGCTAAGAGCACCGTCCGAGCATGATCATTGCCAGAGCAGCTGTCTGGCTCCCGTGCCAATAGCACGTAAATAGCACCATTTGAGCATGATTGTTACCAGCGTCACCTTACTGGTACTTGTGCTGGTAGCATGTGAAAAAACATTCAAGCAAGGTCGTTGCCAGCACCGCTGGACTGGCTCCTGTGCAGGGGGCTCGTAAAACACCATTTTGAGCGTGGCCGTTGCCAGTACCGCCTGACTGGTCCTCATGCCAGTGGCACGTAAAAGCACCCACTACACTTTTGGAGTGGTTGGCGTTAGGAAGGGCATCCAGCTGTAGAAACTGCCAGATCAGATTGGAGCCTGGTGCATCCTTCTGGTTCGCCAGTCCTCAGTCAAATCGTCCAACCCATGCTAGCATGGAAAGCGGACGTTAAACAATGATGATGATATATGTACGTATATATGTAAATGTGTATATATATATATATATATATATATACATATATATATATGTAAATTTTTATATATATATATGTAAATTTTTATATATATATATGTAAATTTTTATATATATGTAAATTTTTATATATATGTAAATTTTTATATATATGTAAATTTTTATATATATATATATATGTAAATTTTTATATATATATATATGTAAATTTTTATATGTAAATTTTTATATATATATAAATATGTATATATGTATATAAATATGTATATATGTATGTATATAAATATCTATGTATATATATATATAAATATGTATATATGTATGTATATAAATATGTATATATGTATGTATATAAATATGTATATATGTATGTATATAAATATGTATATATGTATGTATATCAATATGAATATATGTATGTACATCAATATGAATATATGTATGTATATAAATATCTGTATATATATATATATATATATATATATATAAATATATATAGATGTTTTCCACTGAATTTAGGTAAATAATCCTTCGTACAGACGGTCAGTAGTGACGCCTGCTGGGTTCTGCTGCTCTACATTGATATGGAGTAAACACCCTGAAACTAGTCTGTAGATGCCAGACTAGCAAGGGGAAGCAGCTGACCTTCCCTTTTCAAAGGTTATAATGGACATAGGTTCGTGTGTCACATAACTAGCTAGAGGCGATTGCCTCTTGAAGCTAGTCAACGGCAGCATTCGTCCTATATTTTGGACTGCCATGTTGGCTTGGCGGTAAGTATTAATATGTACATACATATGTGAATATATATATCTATATATATATATATATACAAGAATAAGGGCAGAGAATCGTCAATTAATAATAGAATTAATAATTAACAATTCTGCCAAGTAGTTCAGTATGAAAAAAACCTTTATCGGTAAAACTATTTATCATTATAAATATACAGGGATTAGCAATTGAGTTGCTTCTCCAACATACTGAAAATTTAGAAATAGCAGTCAAAGAACTACTGATTCCAAACTACAAATTTTTCTCTAAAATGGATGGCGATATTTTATATATATATATATATATATATATTTTATATATTTTATATATTTTATATATATATACACACACACACATGTATGTGTGAACCCTAATTTGTCAAATGTAAGAGGATTATTGCCTCAACCTCTCTAATCAATGAATTTATTAATTCACCTCCAGCTGTCATTAAATTAGACGACAGTTTTTTAATTGTCATTAATTAGGATAAAATGAAAATGTAAGTGCCCATTTCAGGTGTGCTGTTATTTAGTCTATATGAGACAACAAGCATTCCACCTGTGACCATTTAGTATTATAGTTCAGAAGCATGATACCTGCTGACTATATTATCTAATGTGTCTTTCTTTAACCCTTTAGCATTCAGATTACTTTGTGAAATATAATGCTTGTTTGTTCACATTGTGTTGAATTAATGATGCCTTAACTCATAGCCTTGAGATTTCAACAATGTGAATATTTATTTTTAGAATGATATAGTAGAGTAGGTGTGAGAGGTTGGATCTGGTCAGTTTGTGCTTAGAACAGGTGAACTATTTGAGCTGGATACTTCCAGTTTAAATCCTAAATGGTCTAGGTGAAAGTGTGATTTGAAGGCAATTTGCCTGCTATTTGTAGTAAGGTCAAGATGAGTGACAATATAGAGACTACCTTGTTGGCATGATGAGTAAATTGAGTTTTTGCTGCTGTTTTCATTATGCAGTGTCGTTTCTACTAACGTCAAATCTATCTTCATTAAATCATCTTGTTGCATTCATTCTCATTTCAATATAAGAAATAAGCCCAGTGGCAGAACATACCACTTCACTGTTGCTGAGAAGACTTTAATAGGTTTTACATCAAGTATAAACCTCTTCCTTCGTGTTTGTCATTAAATGAAAAATAAAAAGCAAACCTTCATGTTCCACCAAATAGTTGGTGTCTGTCTAAAACTGCCAGTTTTCTGCAGACAAAGAAGTGGTGTTATCCAAAATTGACTGCAATTGGGAATGCTTCCAACAACAGGTGGGGTTGAAGGATATTGGTGAGATGGAGTAGTTTGTGGTCATAAGCTACAAAATAAATTCCTGCCATCAATGCTCAATGGATTTGCTGAGGCAAATGAAGATTGGATCTCTTCTTGTCAATATTGATTTTGGTTTTTGCTAACAGTTGTCTATTGTCTACTGCAGTATAGTCCAACAACGGCATTAACATCACCCGGCTGGGCCCTGCTTCTTTTGTTTAGGTTAGAACAGCTCAGAACAATCGATAGTCAAGCACTACACCCTATCACTGAACTAATGAGGGAGCTTTCAGTGTGGCCATCCCACCTGCTGGATACTGCAACCCAAACCACCCTCAAATCACAGCTTAACCTTTTGAAGAGGGAAGGACACATTGGTTAAAAGTTATAACCTGAAAAAGGGATAGTGATCATGGTTGGAATGTTTTTAATTCTAAATTTGCTCAGTCAATTGACTCGATGTCTACTCAGTCAGACCTGAGGCTGCCCTGATTGTAAAATATGGAAAAAAGGTACCCTTTCTTCCTAATTACTCCCTAAATCACACAAAGAAACTCTTATACCATGGAGAATTTAGGTAAGCTATGTTTAGTTTAAGAAGCTAAAGTTAATCCAAGAATCAGTAAGCTACAGGGTTACCTATTATTATATAGCCATGATTTTTTTTTATATAGTTTGTCACTAATTATATTATTCAATGTAATCTCCTTTAAAATGTTTGAAAGAAATTTGGCTGCTATTTCTAGCAGGCTGAGCAATTAAGGTTTCTCTCATTAGTTTTATTTTCTGCCCCCCCCCCCCCCCCCCGCTTAATTTTGTTGTGATGACAAGTAAAGATGAACTAATATAGTCAGTGCCCTTTAGAACCTGAAAATTTTCAAGTTCAGTTGGGAGTTCATATTCTACTGTCTACTTTCTCTTTTTCTTCTCACTTTCCCTCCCTTTTCTTCTTCCTCCTCACTTCACTCTTTGTCCTACATACAATGTCTTAGTCACACTCTCTCACTTTTTACCCAATGGAGTTAAAGGGGTTAATGAGATGGGTGGTAAAAGGTTAAATTGCAAGCCTAATAGTAACTATGTGGTGATTGTTTCAAAATAGTTGACTGTTTTGTATATTGTTAGAGACTGACATTGCTATCAGCAGACAGTGGTAGAGAACAGTATGGTGTTACAGGTCAAGTGGTCATCCAGTGGTGACGCATTCCACCAGACCACAACCGTGTGTGCGTGTACATTTGGTGGCATATATTTAGCAGACAGTTGCTTGCTGTTGCTTAAACTTTTATAGTTGTACAGCAACTCAGTTATTTTGACTATTTCCAAACAATTGTTTAGCTCCAACTCAGCAGATGAGACATTCCAACTGTGTGTGTATGTGTGTATGTAGGGTCCTCCTTCAGTGTGAGTTTCTGCATTTGGAAAGTTCTTCAAGGTGCAACCTGTGCAAGTGTTTTTTTTTTAATTTTCCCTATATGGAAGCCTAGCTGTTGCTCATGCCTGTAAATTTCTCCCTCCCCTTTTTCTCTCTCAGTATATACATACACAAGGTAATTAATTCAGCAGTCCCTTTTTGTATTTAAATGATACATATAAAAATGCTTATTTTTGTTACAACTTTGGTTTTTCGTCAAATCTACATGTTTAATATAGTATTTGCTATTATATTGTGACTATCTTTTGATATACATGTTGCTTTAAATGTTTTAGAGAAATATCATTATTGAACGATGAGAGAGTATTCATTAGTATGAAGAAATAATACTGTATAATGGTAGTTAGGGTATACCTAGTTGTGGTACCTGGCAGTGTGAAGGACAAAGCATTACATCAGCTGCCGTGGTACTTTGAGCCTCAGCAGTGGAGTCTGGTGAGGTTATGAGAAGGAGAGACATTATGCGTAATAAGAAGCTCTGCTAACCTTAATTGTTAGCAGTTTTTATATTAATGCCAAAGGAACTTTTGAACCTTCTTCGGCAACTTTGTGTGTGTGCTCATCATTGTTTTGTCTACTTGTGTGAGTTAGACGGAATTTGTTGAAGTACATTTTTTCATGGCTGGATGCTCTTTCTGTCACTGATCCTTACCTATTTCTAAGCAAGGAAAACCTGTTTCCCCGCAGCCAAAGATGTTTTCCTGGAAGATTGGAAATGAACAATACTGCTTATATGATGACTGGTTTGCATCTGTTGCCTGCATGCATACACAAATGTGTGTGTATATATATATATATATATATATATATATATATATATACATACACACACACACACCTATAGTTATACTCTTGTTACTTGTAAGTATACCCTAGCACTACACCATCTCTCTTCTGCTCTCTCTTACACTTTTGCTGTTCCCTGCTCTCCTTCTCTTGTTTTTCCTCTAACTAGTTGACCAAGTATCACCTTTACATCTGCACACTTGTTTCTGGCCTCTTTTTGACTTTCTATCTCCTCTTCCTCTCTCTCACTGGGTAACCATGTACCTCCTCTATAGCAAAACTTCTATTTCTGTTACACCTTTCATCATTTGATACTGGATCATCATCTTTAATGCCCCTTTTGTTGTGGCAAGACACCTACTTCTGTCTCTCTATCTCTTTGTCACACTCTAACCTTTCATCCTCTGACACAAGTTCCCCTCCTCAAATGCCCTGCTCCTCTCATGATTCCTTGTCTTGTGAGTTACTTGGTTACCCTGCCAGTGCTGGTGCCACGTTAAAAGTATCCAGCCCACACTGCAACACGGTTGGCATCTGGAAGGGCATCCAGCTGTAAAAATCCTTGCAAAAATTAACTTCACCTGTGCTAGTGCTACGTAAAAAGTACTGAGTCCACTCTGCAGAGTGGTTGGTGTTAGGAAGGGGCATCCACCCGTAAGATCCCTGCCAAAACAGACACAATATCCTTGGGTAGATTTTCTACCTGGCTGACTCCTGTCAACCATCCTGCCCTGCATGCATGGAGGATGGACATTAAACTATGATTATATAAATATATATATATATATATATATATATATATATATATATATATATGTATATATATATATATATATATTAAATATATACTTTTATAAAACAAATTTTGCAAAATATATAGTATCTGTTAACAGTCTTAGCCAAAAACTCACAGTTGAGTTTTTGTATATATATATATGTATACATGTCTCTTAAAGGATAGAGCTCAAAATCAATGCATTGAAGATACTTTATTGCAGCAACAATTATAATAACAGAAACAACCACAATAAGCCAAACCTATGCACATTTCAATAGGGTATCCCGGAAAAATAAACCACATCATAAGATGTCTCGTAAAATATTGTAACAAATTACAACATATTACAAATTTCTGGATACTCCATCTCATCAGGGTCGCATTATTGCCATCACCAATACTATTATTAGCAAAACACACACATCATCCAAGAGGGTGAAAGAATAATCGACGGCACGCAACCTACCATCGTTATTTTCTTACAGAATGTAAACAAACCAGTCAACCGAAATCCAGCGACGTACACCGCCCGGTTTACAGCGTAAAAATCCCTTGCCAAAAATTCATCCCCCATGTACATCAAGATTTCCTATCGGATCTTCCTATAACGATAGTGTATTAATTAATTCATTAATTATACCCGCCCACGCCCACGCACCGCACACCACCACCCACATGCCCACACCTACACCCACACACACATATACCTATACTTAGATACACACACCAATATATATTTATATGTATATTTTATGTATAACCATACACACAAACACATATATACACTCACATATGCATGCATATACATATACACATACAGATACACATGCACCCACATAAACGCGCACAGATACACACACACATTTACATATATATGCATACATACTCACATACACACATGCGTACATATGTACATACATACATATAGCTATACCTCCATATATACATCGATACATATGCACATACACACACACAAGCTTATATATGTTTACATGTTTACATGCACACACATACACATACGTCTCCATACACACATATACATATATACACACATACACTCTCGCGTGTCTCCACATGTCTAACGATGGTAGGTTGCGTGCCTTCGATTATTCTTTCACCCTCTTGGATGATGTGTGTGTTTTGCTAATAATAGTATTGGTGATGGCAATAATGCGACCCTGATGAGATGGAGTATCCAGAAATTTGTAATATGTTGTAATTTGTTACAATATTTTACGAGACATCTTATGATGTGGTTTATTTTTCTGGGATACCCTATTGAAATGTGCATAGGTTTGGCTTATTGTGGTTGTTTCTGTTATTATAATTGTTGCTGCAATAAAGTATCTTCAATGCATTGATTTTGAGCTCTATCCTTTAATAGACATGTATATATATATATATATATATATATATATATATATGCTTCTGGGTGCTGGTGCGACGTAAAAAGCACTCATGCCAGTGCTGCGTAAAAGCACCCAGTACACTCTGTAAAGTGGTTGGTGTTAGGGAGGGCATTTAACTGTTGAAACCATGCCAAAACAGACATGGAGCCTCAACAGCCCTTCAGCTGGTTAGCTCCTGTCAAACCGTCCTACAGACATTAAATGATGATATATATGATGGGCTCTCAGTTTCCATATACCAGATCCACTCAGTAATTTGCAGTTGTAATAGAAATCATGGTGTGTGTGTGCATTATAAGCATCTCTCTATCTTTATTATTATATAATATGTCTATATATAAAATGTAGTTATAGGAGATAAAGACATGCCTGTAGCTTTTCCAGGTTCTTTTAATCTGAGAGAGATGAGGATATTTGAGTGAACTTGTTTGGTTTGGACTTTTGAAAATAGTTTGAGAAGAAAACATTGGCAAAGAAAGTAACCAAAATAGGTTAGAAGTAAAACTTTTGGGAGAATTTTTTTTTTTTTTTTTTTTTTTTTTTTTTTTGTACCTCTGTAAGGCTGTGGTGATATTTATCTTATTCTTCTCTTGTAATTCCAGCTTCAAGTTCCTATCAGAGAATGTCACCAAGAAACCTTGTTACGGAGATACCTCCTGCAGAAGATGAACTTCATCCCGGAGAACTCAATATTGAACCAGTAATTACAGAAGAAACTCATACCCAAAAGAGACCCCCTATGAAAATAGTGTGGCGGAATGTAATATTGATGACGGTTTTACACCTCTCAGCCTTATATAGTCTTACCTTGTTACCATTGGCTCATTGTTATACGCTAATATGGAGTAAGTCCTTGATATATTTTTTTTGTTTATCTTTCTCATCTTCTGTGGTTTAGCTATTGTAAATTATTTTTTCCTCTATAGAAGATAAGTTATGCATGCAGTTAATACACCTTAGCATCTGTCTGTTTGCTTGTAGGTAAGGAATTTCTCTTGAGTTATTATGAGAATACCATCTGTGGTATGCACATGCAGATACAAACCCTATAAATTATTTCTCTCTACCACTTTCATGACTTGCTCTACCAACTTAAAGCAAAGTTTCATTCTTAACTAGACTATGTACTTATTAAAATCTACCCATACCAGCATGGAATAAGGGCATTAAACAATGATGATGATGGTATTATCCAGGTAAGACACACACAGGTGTTTAACTAGCTACCTACAGGAGATAGGTTTGCTGAAGCAAGGCTGATTAGAATTTAAATTCAGTACAGCACTAACCAAAAAGAAAAAAAATTTTGTGACAGAAATGAGGACATTTTTTTTCTATTTGCTTGACCCTCACCAAAGAATGTGTGTGTGAGAGAGAGAGAGCTGTAATGCTACATGATATTGACACATGGGCTCTGAATGAAGAGTATGTGTGAAGGCTGGAAAAGGAATGAGGTGATCATGGTTTGCTGGATGTATAATTTTAGTGTGCATGAATGATGAGGCATTGATGAGCTGAGGGAAAATGTTGGTATGAGAGGATAAGCTGTGGTAGGCAAGAGTGACAGCTGCACTGGTATGAATATGTAACGAGTATGGTAAAAAGCCAGATGGGTGAAGTGCGAGATGCAAGACCAAGGAATAAAGGAGCAGAGGCATTGAAGGCTTATCTCAGAAAACTGAACCTCATGATAGAGTTGAGAAAGGAATGCAACAAGTGGTAGGCTACTGTGTTGGAGATGACCTGTCCAACTCATGCTGGCATGAAAATGATGATGATGACAGTGGTAGCTGCATGTTTAAGATCTTTGGTTCTCCCGTGGCTTCAGGTTCAAGCCCATCGTGCAATATCGTATTGTAAAATGTGTGTAAGAGTTTATATATTCTAAGAGAATTCATTCTCATGTGGGGCATGTTGTGTAAGTGTGTGTGTGTGTGTGTATCATTACTGTTTAACATCCAGATGTTAAATGATAATGATATATATGAGCTGTGACAGATTGTGTGTACTCACTCAAGTATCTAATAAGAGTTGTAAAGAAGGTGAGTACACTCACACAGGCAAGTTTTATATGCGCTGCGAACTGGTTGTATGAAATGTGATATATTTGTTTCCAAATCAGAAATGCATGAGCAATAATTATTTAACTTCAATGGACTCCTGCTGCTAATGTTTGTTAATTATCATTTCTATTGCATTGCCAGCAGAAAATGTCTTTTGGTTCTTTTTGTGCCATGTTTCTTTTAACTACAGTCAGGATAAAAACAGCATTTTCTTTTTTACTTAGTTTTTTAAAATGTTCTGCCAAAACTTGGAAGAGATTGCAAATGAAAGGTTGTCAAATGTCTCCATCAAACACCATCTGTTGTGTGCCCTAAATATATTGGCCCTTCATTTAGTGAACTCTAACTAATTGACGACTGGCATTCAGCAGTCATTGCCTGCTCTGTGACATTAACTTTATTTACAGAATACAGCTGCTGCTCTTTTTGCACCGAGCATTGTAACATCACTGAGATGATGCAGTTGTCTGTGGTTATGTAACTTATCTATAAAATGCAGGCATAGCTTGTATGTATGTACGAATGTATGTGTGTGTTTGTGTGTCATTTTGTTAATGTCCCCACTTCCTGACAACTCATGTTGATTTATTTATATCCCTGTGACTTAGCTGTTTGACAAAAGAGACCGACAGAATAAGTACTAGATGTACAATAAAATAAGTACTGGGGTCAATTTGTTCAACTATAATCCTTCTAGGTGGTACCCCAGGATGGGTGCAGTCCAATGACTGAAAGAAGTAAAAGATAAAAGATAGATTTATATATATTTGTATATATCAACACTTTAGCATTTAATCCAGCCATATCTAACCCAAATATTCTTCCTGTTTTACATTAAAACTGACCAGATTCAACCTCTCACACCTACCCTACAGTGTTATTCTAAAAATATAACAAAACCCACCATTGAAATCTTGAAGCTACAAAATAATGTGTGATTAATTCAAAACAATAAGCATTACATTTGACGAAGTAATCTGAATACTAAAGGGATAAAAAAGACAGTTACACATATATCTTGCTAACATAAATGCCTACTCCTGCAAAGATGTGTGGATTCTCCCATTATCTGTTGAGTCAGTTTGATGTCATATGGTATCTAATTCAGTGTTTTAGTGTGTGTGTGTATAATTAATTTTCTGTGTTGGTACAGCTTGGATATATCTGCTCTATGGTAGCACTCCATTCTTTTCTATCATTTAACCTCTCAACTATGTAGTCTAACATTGTCAGGTACTCTTTTCGTTTTTCGCTGTCTGTCTCTCTTTATGAGGTACCTGTGACTCATGTATGACCTGTTCATATAACATATCCCTCCCAGCACAGTCATATGTCACTGTCTTTGTCTACCTACTTTTCAGCTCATTCATGCTCAACATACTTCCCAATGCCATATTATAGAGATATTGCAAGTGAGATATGCCAACTGACCAAAAACCTCACCTCTCTCTCTCTCTCTCTGTACACACACACACACACACACACAGATAAAGGTGGGGATAGATGGCAGAGGGTCAGTTCAGCTAGCTATATATCTCTTTTTGTATTTGTCACTCTCTGGCACTATCCAGTGCCCCACTCCCCACTAATTATTATTGTTATTGGTGTTAGTTCTTGTTGTTACTGTTGTCAGTCAGTCATTATACGTACCACTGTACTAATTAATCTGCTAGACTGACTATGAGGATTAAACCTAATTTTACTTCTGGGTTTGGATAACTAGAGTGGGTGGGACAGTTTTGATAATCTTCTAGTGATTTAGTGTGTGATGGTAGTGGTGGTGGAGTGATGGCAGTGGTAGGTTTAAGTAGTATCAATGATACTGGCAAGGATGTGGTAGTTGTTAGGATGTAGTGCTGCTAAAAAAGGCTGTAGTAGTAGTGGTGGTGGTGTTGAGGCTATAAAAGCAGACATTGTGCTATGGTAGTGGTCATGGTGAAGGTGGAATGGCAGGGTTGGTGATTAGGACGCTAGAGATGATTGTGTGGATATGGTAGTAGTCGTTGTTGTTAGGATGTAGTAATGGAGGGTGGTGGTGGTGTCGTCAGTGATAGTTACAGAGGTGAAGAGGTTTAATTAGCCATCTTAGTTAATTAGTTAACTAAATTAAATTATTCAATTACCACACATAATGTCTACTTAATTAGGCATTATAGTTGTAATAGGAATAGTTGTTGTAGTTCAGTCATTAACAGATGAATGCATGTGTTCAGTTTGTTGTAACTGGTATCTTATCTCAGACCATTGTCTTGATGGCGGTGGTGGTATCATTGCTGTAGATGTTTCGTATTTTGTTTAGGAATGTTGTGTTGATGAGGATGATAACAGATGATGGTAGATGATAACTGATGGTAAATGACAATTAGAATGATGATGGTAAATGACAATGACAATGATGATGATGATGATGATGATAATAGATGTTTGTGATGGCAATTTTGATGATATTTGCAATGATGGTAGGTGACAATCATGAGAATGATATGAAGGTGACCACTGTGTGGATGATAAGTGTTAGATGATTGTCTAAATGATGATGTTTGCTGCTGATATTACTGATGTTGATTATGATGATTAGCAAAAGCAAGTGTGAACAAGCTATAGGCTTAGTCTATAGACAGCCTTTCTCCCTCTCTGGATGTGAGTTGCCATGTCATAAAATGTGCAGTTAAGTAGGCCGTATAGTTTGCTATGATGTCAGAGCATCATGTGCATGGTGGCAGAGATGAAGGGCTACTCATATAACCGTGTGGTGTGAAACATTCCATGTAAAGAAGCAAGAGGAAGCCTTGTTCCTCTTGTCTCTGCTAAAGTACTTGTAACATATATGAAAGGAAATATATTGAACTGGAAGTCAGCTTTAACTATCTTTCTCTTTATCCCCCACCCTGTCTCTCTCTGGCTACTTTTATATATGATGTGAGATTTGCATTAGCTATTAATATTTTCAAAATGCTTTCAACTCAGGGAATCTGTCACTGTCCAATCAGCTGTTTCTCTAGATTTACTTGTATTATAGTAATTAAGTAATTGAATAAAAAAAAAAGACAAGGAAGGAGAAAATAGGATTGAAGTAGAGAGCTGTTGTCTGGACAGGCTGTGATGGATACTGAATGTATATTATGTAACACGGTGATGATACATTTAGTTTATGCATACACACACACATAAACGTGCATGTGTTTATGAATACGTGTGTGTGTGTATATATATATATATATATATATATATAATTGGTGATAGCATCCTTAACTCGTATCTGAGTAGTAAATCTAGAGTGAGTGATTGATTGAACCTCTTCATCATGATGGGTGCAAAGGGTGCTGGTGGCTGTTCAGGCGAAAGGCAGCATAGAGGAGCTAGGGTATTTATTGCAGGGGAGAGTTGGCCGGAGACACGGAGGTGTGAGTCACTTTTTGTGCCCTCAACATCTGATCTCTACCTCTTGATATCTTATTTTCCATCAAACCTGTTTCCTTGATGATAACATGCTGTCACTTTGGGTAATCCTTGATCAGTCTCCCAAGTATTTGGGTCAATGGAGCAGTGGAGGAGAGTGGCTTTGAGTTGGTCTCAAAAGCAGAATTTGGAGATCCCGCTCAGTCTGGGACTCAAGGTCAACTCTACAAAGAGGTGTTGATGGGGAAGGCATGTTTGAGGCATACATTTGATATGTCCCATCCAGTGTAGGCAGTGTTGTGCCACAGCAACTTCAATGCTGGACAGTCCAGTCCTGAGCAGAACCTCCTCATTGATGGTATGGTCCTTCCATTGAATCCTCATGATTGTGTGAAGTTTGTGCTGTTGGAAACGTTTTTGTCCAAGTCTCATCAATACAACACCCATGTCTCACAGCTGTAAAAGAAGAGTATGGAAAGAACAATGGCTTGGAATACTATAATTTTCATTTGATTTTCATAAGTTAGAAATGATGGATCCATTTGTAATTAAATCAGAAATGACAGGTCCATTGTTACTACATAAAAAATATACAGGTCCATTGTAATTTGATAAATTATGGATCCATTATAATAGCAAGCCACCATGAACAAAATCATGGCTGTGCCTATGATATATTGTTCCACTAAATGCATGTAAGTGGCAGGGGTCAGGGTTAAAACAGGCAACTGATTGTTTACCATCCAAAAATAGGAATGATCCCTCGAAAGGTCTTCCACACAATTTCTGGCTACTTATTTCAATCACAAAACTTTGGTTCGTTCTAGGCTTCGGTGTAAAAGACATATGTCCAATGTACCATGCTGCTGGGTTGAACCCTAACCCTGAGGTTGCTTTTTAACCGCACAATCATATATTTCTCTGAGAATATGTTATGCATTCTTTCATTCTTTTAAATCCTGTTTGCTATGCTAGCATGGATTGGTTGGAGATTTATTGTTGATGCATAATTCTACCCTTCCTGTTTGCAAACCCTTGCCTATTTTTCAAATAAGGGGTTTATTCCAATTGTCTTCAAAATCATAGAGCTAATGTGTGCAAAGGTACAAAATATAAACACACACACTGACATAAACATTCACATGTGCATGCACGCCCATACTCATATCCTCATCATTATTTTCTGTCTACTTTTCCCATGTTGGCATGGGTTTGAGAGCATGCACGCTGACACATACACACACTTCTCTCTCTCTCTAAAAAAATAAGCATCAAAGTTTTAAGAGACAAAAACAACACATTTACTTCTGCAACGACCTAATTGTGTTTGTGTGTGAGAGAAATGTTGAGCTGAATCATAGGAGTGGCTTGAAGATGGAAAGTCGAAAATATTTTGTCATTTAGGAAACACATTGAATGAACATGATGGATCTGATAGCAGCTGGAGTGAGATGCGCATGGAAGACATTCCAGTAACTGGATGACTGAATGGTAAACGAGGAAGGAAATGGTTTCAGAAACTGAAAGGGGAAATGTGTATTCTTACGTGAGGAATGCTATGATTTATGGGAGTGAGACTTCCGTAATGTCGGTCAACAGAACAGGTTGGAAAGAATAGAAATGTGGAGTGTTTGTTGGATGAGCAAGAATATTGGTGAATGATTGGAAGACAAACAATGGATTGAAAAGAATGATAAGAATAGCACTGGTTTTTGGATTTTGTGAGTGGAAAATGGGATGGGATGACTAGGTCCTGGATTAAAGATGAATGGGAGTGACTGGATGAGAAAAATCATGCAAGTTTATGTAGAAGGAAGTTGAGAAAGGAGAAGACTGAGAAAGACATAGCTAAAGATGATGTCAGTGTTTGTTATCATCATTGTCATCGTCATCATTTAACGTCCATTTTTTCAATGTTTGCATGGATCAGATGGAATATGCTGCAGCACATTTTCTACAGCTGGATGCCCTTCCTGTCACCATCTCTCACCTGTTTGCAAGCAAAGTAATATTTTCCCATTGTTAGTTATTTATTTATCTGTTGGTGGAAGACAGGAAATATCAGACTTGCTTGCATGACACTGGTGCTCATTTGCAACCATCATGTAATATCTAGACAAGGCTACACACACACACACACTCACATTCATATATCTTGTGCTTCCTTCAATTTCTGTCTACCAAATCCACCCACAAGGCTTTGGTCAGCCCAGTGCTATAATGGATGACACTTGCCCAAGGTGTTGCACAGTGGGATTGAACTTGAAGCCATGTGGTTGGGAAGAAAACGTCTTAACCATCCAGCCATGCACACACACATGTACATAATATACTCTTATATACTGAGTTCTGTTTCTTTTGTTTGTCCCCATATGTTATCCTGGACTTATTGGATGAACATTTCCATCTTCACAATGTCTGAAAATGCTTCTTTATCTTGATCTGGACAGCATGTTCCCACTAAAGGGCACATGAAGGACCTGATCACATTCAAGAATCTGTTGATCTCCGAATCACTTACGTGTGACAGCTAGGGCCATGAGCATAATGATGAGAATCGGTCACATTGATATCTTTTATCTTTCACATGTTTCAGTCGTTAGAGTGTGGCTATGCTAGGGCAGCACCTTGAACTTGTAGTCGGATATATTGGCCCCAGTGCTTATTTTTTTAAAGCTTGCTACTTATTCTATGAGTGTCTTTTGCTGAACTGCTAAGTTATGGGGATGTAAACACCAGCACCAGCTGTCAAGCAGTGCAGGAGGGGGAACAAACAGACATACATATACACACAAACACACACACACACACATATATATATATATATATATATATATGGTGGTGTAAAGCATTTGTGGTGGTGTCACAAAAGCGCCGATGTGGCAACACATAAAAGCACCCATGCAGTGCTACATAAAAGCACCAATGAAGTGCCATGTAAAAGTACCCAGCACGCTCTATAAAGTGGTTGGCATTAGGAAGGGCATCCAGCCATAGAAGGCATGCCAAATCACACTGGAGTCTGGTGCAGCTCCCCAGCTTGCCAGCTCTGGTCACACTGTCCAACCCATGCCAGCATGGATAACATACGTTAAATGATGATGATGAGGAGGAAGAGGAGGAGCTCCTTACTGTTTCCATCTACCAAATCCACTGACATGGCTTTGGTTGACCTGAGACTATAGTAGAAGACGCTTGCTCAAGATTTCACACCGTGAAATTGAATGCCAAACAATGTGGCTGGAAAGCAAGCTTCTTACCACATATATGTTGATATGTGATGATGAGGATGATCATCATCATTTTATTGCCCACTTTTCTCTTCAGTATGACCTGTGTTAGAAGTATATAGTGTCTGTTATAATTGTGTGTTGTTTAACAGAGTTATTTCCTCATAGCTAAATGTTTCATACGTTTGATATACTTTGCCTCTATACTTGTCCGAATCTGAAATAATTCCTGATTGAGTAATTCTGTGGCTAAAGACATTCCAAACTTGACAATCCAGGTCTTTTTTATATCCAGGATTATATTAGTTTCGAATTTTGTACATGGCCAGCAATTTCGAGGGAGGAGGAGGAAGTCGTTTACATCAACACCAGTACTCAATTGATACTCATATTTATCGACCCTGAAAGGATGAAAGGCAAAGTCAACCTCGGCAGAACTTGAACTCAGAACATAAAAGTGGTTGAAATGCTGCTAAGCATTTTGACTGGCATGCTAATGATTCTGCCAGCTCGCCTGGATTTTATTACCAAATAGATCCTTCCTCTTCCATTTTTTTTTTAAAGATGGTTTCATGTAAAGCAGGAACATTACTGCTATGCTAGTCTAGACAGTTTTGGTTGAGCAGACAGCTGGTAATAGACACCACATGAAGTATCTCTTGGCTATGTTCTAGCATTATTCTACTTGTACCATGTCACCTCATGATACAAGAACGACAGTGATAGCTGGATGCTATCTGATTATCTGGTTTAAGTATGTAGTTGTTTGTTCAAAATCAAAATACTAGAAGAAAAACGAGTTACATGGCCTAGTGGCTAGGGTGTTGCACAATTGCGATATCATGTTTTCAATTTCTGGACTAGGTAGTGCATTGCACTCTTGATCAAAACACTTCATTTCTTGTTGCTCCAGTTAACTCCACTCTGTCAATGAGTAACTCTGCAGTGGACTGACATCCCGTTCAAGGGGAACGTTGTGGTGTTGGGCACATGTGTGCTCTGAAACCTGGGTGACTGGCCCTATAAGTCCAAAGACTCATGACAGTAATATGCAGAGGTTGATGATGATGATGTTGTTTACATGTGAGAGAAAGAGAGAGACAGCGTGTGACTTGTCTGTGACTGTATTGAATTACAGCAGTGTTTGGTTTTGTTGACTACTACATGCACACACACACACACACTCACACACACAGTGTGTATGACCTTCAAACGAGTTATTATTCAATTTATTATTGATTTGGGTTTCCAGATATATTTACCAGGGATAGGTCTTAATGAGATTGTTATCTGGAAAACAGCTGTAGTAGACAAGATGAAATTTAATGTCATGCATGGATTATGAGTACAAATGTAATGGTCTGTTAATTGTCATAGCTACTGGAAATGTGTGATGAGGACGCTAATTTAGTTCCATAATTATCTCTTTACAGGCCCCACTATACTCATAGATATTTATTGAAATGACATTGAAATTGAATATGTAACATTGTTTGTTTTTGAATTTTATTTGAGTTGTTTCACCCCCCCCCCCCTAGCCTTTTTTGTTTATTGAAATTTTTTCTATGACAACTCAGTATTTGGTTATGAATTTAAGATATGTAAATATATTTATTAATCATTGTTATCCTTGTGTGTGTTAAATGTTACAAATGCATCAGTTTTGAGCAGCTGTTGACTTGGTACAAGCCACAAATATACTTAGTTATATAATACAGCACCTTCTGTGAACTTGATTCAGTAGAAAGTTCCCAGCCTAATGGATAATCTGTCTTCTCTGAGTCAACAAGGGAATATCTGTTCTGTTGTTCGACTGGCTAGAAATAGCAGCCAAATCTCAATGAACATTGAAATTTGCTGTCTTTGATAAGTCTAGGGTGTTCACAGTTGGAATGCCTTTGTTTATGGGTGTAGTTGATTAGGCCAAAGATGAGAGTACTACAGGAAATTTTTAGGTCTGAGGAAACAATACTGTCTAGTAAGATAAGATTATAACAGATTATTAGAAATAAAAACTGAAAAGTACTTTGGGTATTGTAGTCCTGAATATATTTATGGCTGAATAAAAGGTAGGAGGGTATCAGCTGGATTGTCTTTTGTCCACTTGTTCTACTGGTCTCTTTTACTGAGAACTGCTAAATTACAAATTAAACAAACCAACATCAGTTGTCAAAAAGTAGGTGGACCACACACACTCACTCCCCCTCATTCCCTTCTTCCCTCCTCCCACCTTCCTTTCACACAATTTCTGTCCACAAAATCCACTCACAAGGCATTGGTTACCCTGGAGTTATAGTAGAAGACATTTGCCCAAAGTGTCGTGCAGTAGGACTAAATGTGAAGCCACATGGTTGTGAAGTGAGCTTCACTACCACAACAGACATGCCTGTACCTGACAGAGAGAGAGAGAGAGAGTAAAAACCAAGATGAAAGACTAAAGAACATGAACATAAATTTGAGACAGGAAAAGAAAACAGGGCTCGAGGTTTGTATCATTTGTGGTGTGATCACATTGCCAACTGCACTACAGTGGGCCCGACCATACAATATTTTTGTATTAGGTACGATAAACTAGTTTACAGATTGGTAGAATAGCCTGTGCTCTTAGTGCTAAGTTGACACCACCATTATGTTGAGAGGACAAGTTAATACAGTCATAATGACAGAATTTAATACTGCATCAAATATGGGATGGAATTGCAGATGTTCTGTAGCGTATTTGGTAATCTGATCTGTTGCTAAGCAGTATATTTCAGGTTCAAGTTACAGCAATGGGTTTTATGACTTTCTATCTCAAATTGATGCTTACAGCACCTAATGTCATTTACATTAAATTGTTGACAACTTTGATCTCTCTGTCAAGGTGGGTAGCAACAAAAATGGTAAAAATAAATATGAAATTATGGCAAATAGTGACATAGAAAAGTAATGTGACACACTAAACCAGATAGGGAAGAGAGTTAGTATGGTCAGATCCAACTTCACTATTTCCAGAGTTAATATTGAATCTTATAGACAAGAGGCTGAAAGTTCAAATAAAGGTTGATGAGCTGTACTGCAAACTTTTCCAGCTGGAAAGGTGGATATATTGAGTGGAACTCAATACTCCACTTATCCCTTGATAGCCTTGTGCAAAATAAATAATTGATATAAACTATCAAAGTGTTAGTGCTGAATTTCCTACTGATGAAATTGAACCAGTATACATGCTTAATGGAAAATAGCAATATGATAGCCTAGCCATGTTGTTAGGTCTCTCACAGCTGGCTACAGTGACAATGATAAAGATGTAGTGGACCAGTAAACTGTGAGTGTTCTGCTGATAGCTGGCCCAAATGTTAATGTCTGGGTAAATATTGCCACAGTTTCTCCTCCCTCTCATCAGGTGTACGTGACAAGACAAGTCACGTGCTATTGTGTATGGTAACTTATTGAACCATTCATTTATCCAGTTTTGATCTCCGCAAGTGGCTATTAGCTCATCATCTATTATCTATAATCCTTGACTGGCTTGTGTTTCAGCTTTTCTCTGTGTGTGTGTGTGTGTGTGTGTGTGTGTGTAGGATGGAACATATTAACCAGTTTATATTTTTCCTATATATTCTTGTCTTCACATTTCACCTTCACTTCCTACCTCTCCTCATTGGCTCCCCTCCCCCTCTCTCTCTTTATGTCCTTCCTCACTATCTTGGGTGGTCAACTTAATCTGTTACTTGGCCCTTGGATGCTTTTAATGGAGTCTATGTTGTTAGAAACATTCAAGACTATTTGTTGAACCGATGATTACTTCCTCCCTTCCTCTATTGCCTCTATCAGACTTGGAGGCCCTTTACACAGTACTCAACCTGCACAATACTGAATCTAAATTCTTTTTGTTTGCAAATTACCTGTCTTTTAATTAGGTTATTTTAAAATCTAATTCCCCAGACAAACATAATAACAACCAGATGACTATAGCTAGAAAATTTACTGGCCAATGACATACAAAGCAGGCCTGCTTATAACACATTTTATTCTTTATTCTGAGGGCAGTTCTTAATTATTTAATCATCTCTGCCTATGCTATCGATTGCTAAAAACAATTACTACCACCCATATGCAGCACAGTCTATAAAATCCAGTTATGTAAAATGATTTTATATTATAAGGTTACATAAGCATGAGCAGAAAGGCTGAAAGGTGCTGGTCAGTATTATTGCCAGTTATGTTGCTCGAGTTGATCCAGAGACCCAATCTTCCTAAATATGACAATAACGATGATTTCTAACATAAAACACAATGCCACAAATTTTGTGGTAGAGGGTAAATAAACAAAGTACTCAACTAAGTGCAAAAATCAACCCTAGTAAGATTTTAATTCAGAATATATAACAAGGTAGAATTAAAAGTTTGCACTATCCATACCACTGATTCACATAAGTGTCTCTTTGGTTTCACAGTATAGTGAGTAGGGCGCTTGTAAGCAAATCTAGAATTTTATGGCTGTCTGTGAATGATATGCCACTGGGATTTTGTAGCTATAAATAAGATATGCTTATATGCATCTGGGATATGGATAGTGTTAAAATTGTGGTGACCACTGAGTGTTTAGTTAGCTATTCTACTTTCAGACTATGTGGTGAAACTGGGAGTAACTAAATAACACTAAAAAAAATTTTTATTCATTTATTTTTTTGTCTTTGGTCATTAACTGTTATTTCCTATTTGTTTCCATCTAGAGATCAAAGGAAATGATTACTATTCTCTTCAGACTTTGCTACCCAAGTACAAACATTGTGTTGCACAGTGTAATCACTTACTGAACATCACCGACTCTTACCATCATACATGTTGCAGAGTTTTATCATTGTTCTCAGTAAACATTAACCATATTGATTTTACTTGAATGCAGCCAGAGACTGATCCTTGCAGTTCTTATTTCAAAGATATGTGGCAGTGATTTTAGGTGTAATATCATGCAGGTTTAACAACTATGTACAATGTAGAAGTACCCTCATTGATTCTTGTGATATCTGTTTTATTATATTTGTTCTGTTTCTCCCCACTAAAGTTGGTATCTTTTCCTTTAAGAGGTTTTGTGTTTTTAAAAATCTCATCCTTGATTTTTTTTTTCTGTTTTTCAGGTTTATGTGTTTACATGTATGCAGGTATTGGTATTACAGCTGGTTCACACCGCCTGTGGGCACACCGTGCTTATAAAGCCAAGTTGCCCATGAGGGCACTGCTAGCTTCCATGCAATCAGCCGCATTCCAGGTAGCACTTACATTACCTCTTGCTATGTTTTCTAATTATGGTTGTTCTTAATCAGTTAAAAACTTTTAATCTATTTGTATGTCTAACCTCTAAGATTGAACATTTCTCTTTTATTCTTCCATTGGTTTTGGGTTTAACCGGATTCTATCTGATTAGTGACATCCTGTATGATTGCTGTCACATAGTAAGTGTAATAGTAATCTTATGTCAATTAGTCGCAATGAAACCCACATGTACGTTGTGATTCTGATTGGGGTGCTGGAGTTTTGTTGTTGAACACTGGGCAGTGATGTAAAGGAAACTCTTTATTTCTCCTTTCTATCTACTACCTTTCTGTGTTAGTGTATTCCCTCAGTGATATAAGCAAGAAGATAAGCATTAGTTAGAAACAGTTCTGTTATTCATCAGTAACTTTAATCCGTCTTGTTTCACCAGTCCTTATCTTTGATGACTTATACCAATATTGATGAATCAGTAGGATGTTGTTGAGCCACACTTCAGCCCTGATCCAGTAGACCTTATAATCAAAGGCATTTTGCTGTGCCCAGACTCTCTTATTTTCATATGTAGTATATTTAGGATTACTTTAATCTAATTTCTTCTTCCATTCTCGAAGAGCATGATGATGATGTGATTTGTGAGTGATTTTGCTGCTGTTTCTAGCAGTTTGAGCAACAGTATAGAACAGTCATGGGGAAATTATGGCCTGCAGGACTTTCTGAATGGCACATCAGTGAAAAATTGGTTGGCCTGAAGGTAGAGTAGAAAACACTTGCCCAAGGTGCCATGCAATGGGACTGAACCCAGAACCATGTGGTTAAGAATCAAGCTCCTTCCACACAGCCATGCGAATAGTAAGAATAAATAATACCCTGGCTAGTTGGGTCCTGGGCTGAGATACACCACTGCTGTTTCAATTTACCAAATTGGTAGTGATGCAATTTTTATTATAAAGGAGAGCAACTAATTTCAATACACCAGTTGATGCAGTTGTATGAGTCTTCAGAATGATTCAAACTATGATAACATAGAGAACTGGATGTAAACAGATTTGGGGCTAAGATTATAGAATCCTCCTGTTAATGATGTTTTGTTATATAAAAATTGCCATCCGCTAGTCATGTTTTTATCACTGCCTATAATGGAATTATGAGTTGAAAATAAAGTTATTTGGGATAATAAAGAGGAAAGATTTGGCTGCTGTATTAGTAAGTTGACTTATTTAGAAGCATTTTGGTTTTGTGGTTTGATATTATTCTCAAGATTTTAGTGAGGAATATTTGGTTTCAAAATTTTGTTGCATTATTTCTGGTTTTGAATAGTTAAGATTTTAATGAACTTTCTATCTACTATGGTCTCAGGGTGAATAATTGACTGTTTGTCGTTAAGGAGTGAATCCTAGTCAGGTGAGATCATTTAAATAATGTTGATGTGTCATTGATTGCTCATTAGCATTTGTTCTGTTGCAGAATGATATTTATGACTGGAGCCGAGATCACAGAGTTCACCATAAGTATTCAGAAACTGATGCTGACCCTCACAACGCTAAAAGAGGCTTCTTCTTTTCTCATGTTGGCTGGTTACTTGTACGCAAACATCCTGATGTCACAGCCAAAGGTAAATTACTGGATACCAATGACCTGTTAAATGATCCAGTTGTTCACTTCCAAAGGAAGTAAGTCCTAAAATCTTTTTGTTTTTACTTTTTTTGTCTTAATCAGAATGGTAGCTCTTGATGGTCAGCCCACACACATTTACAGGGAACTACTTACATTTTGCTCTGCCAGCCTATTTTTTGGCAGTGATGTCTGGGAGAATTTAAAAAATTAGATGCTTTAAAAAAGATCAGTTCTTTTTGGCATGGAATATGTTCTGTTGAATTTTTCAGTGGAATATCTGCTTTTAATCCCGTCAACACAGATATGTGGTTTTTTTGCACCTTGACCTCTATTGTTGTTCCCTCGGTTTCCCACCATTAGGTTTCTATTTCCTTTTCAACTTGTAGCAATTGCTTCAGTGTGAGATAATTGTTAATGACAACACAAACATCTAGATGTAAAATCGTTTGCTAGAATTTATATAGTGGTGGGGTTCCTTAACTCCTGATGGAGGTGTGATATGTGGCACGTTTCCAGCATTTTAAACTTGAAACCTGTCTCTTTCCAGGTCTGAAAAGAACTTATTTCTTCTTGTGGGGAAGTGTGTGAAAGAGAGAAGAGAATTAAAACATGCCCCCTCCAGTATTTAAGTGGTACTTTATTTATCCCCTCAAAAAGGATGAAAGGCACAGTTGACCTCAACGTGATTCAAACTCAGAGCACAGGGAACCAGAAAGAATATCTCAAAGCATTCTATCTGATGCTCAAAGGACTTCAGCAAATAAACAATCTTACTACAACTTAGAAATATTTGAATTAACCAAACTCTGGATACAATGGTGAAAAAGAGTTTACAAATTGAAATTATCTCCCTTAGAAAGATTGTATATTTCAATATTTATAGCTGAATTGACAATATGAGTATCTTGGATTGTTAGTCTGTATCTTCATACATTCTCTGTTGCTCCAACATAAAACCAAAGCTCCTTTATACAATAGAACAAAAGGCTAAAGCAGTCATAGGCAAACTGCAGTCTGTAGGGCTTCCTGAATGGCATGCCAAAGAAAAATTACCTTGAATTTTTTTAGTAGAGTGGCTTGGTTGATGAGAAGCCATGTCTTGTGTTGCCCACTGCTCAAGAAAGGTTGCCCATGCCAGTGTTAAAGCATTTTGCTGTATTTAGATTTCATTTGGTTCTGTGCTATAAGAAAAAAATCCACTTATTTTCAATAAAATGGTTTCCAGTAGTTAACTGGGACTGATTTAGTAGACTATCTTCTATGACATTCTTTCTCCTAAATTTTACTGCAAAAGGCTCACTTTCAACAATTGGTATATAAAACTAGTTTGTTTACAATCTCTCTTATATTGAATGAATGACTAACATATACAATGGTTAGGACTGATTATTAACATTCTTCCTGTGCTTGAGAAAAGCATGAGTCACTGAGTCCTTGAGTTTATTTGCAGAAAAAAAAAAGAAGAATTTTGGTGATATGTTACAAATGATGGCAGGTCAGTTCATGTCATGCTAAGGGCCCAAAACCACATCTGATTGTAGGATACTAGGTTATGACTCTTGCTGACAGTCTTGAAAATTCTATTAGCTCCAGACCTTCAAATTTGTATTAATTTCTTCTCTCTTATTATTTCTTTACTTGTCTCATTTCAGATATTATGCCCTGTCGGTTGTCATCTTCTGTTTCGCTATCCCAACACTAGTTCCTTACATTTTCTGGAATGAGAACCTGTGGAATGCTTACTTTTTGGCTGGTGTCCTGCGTTATTGCTGTGGCTTGAATGCCACCTGGCTGGTGAACAGTGCTGCTCACATGTGGGGTTATCGACCCTATGACAAGCGGATCAACCCAGCTGAGAACATCTGTGTTAGCCTGGGCAGCATGGGTGAGGGCTTTCACAACTACCACCACACTTTCCCACAAGACTATGCGACCAGCGAATATGGTTGGCGGATCAATCTCACTACATTTTTCATTGACTTCATGGCATTTTTAGGCCAAGCCTATGACAGGAAAACAATTGACCGCGACACAATCCGGCGGCGAAGAGACAGAACTGGTTCCCACACCTAACTGCAACTCTTTTCTCTCACTATATTTCTCTCTCTCTCTTTCTCTCTGTATCTTTCTATTTTTTCCCTCTCCCCTACTACCCCTCTCTAATCCCTTGTCCCCACCAAACCACTATGTTTATCTATTAAAGCTTACATACACTAATATATATTTATATATAAATAAAAACACACGTGCATACTAATTATATATCATTTATGTGAGTTCCAAAGTTAATCCATGTTAGTGAAATGTCTTCAATTGCAACTGAGTTGACTATTCTGCTCATAGTGGTATCCAGCACTCCTTCAATCTAGCTAATTATTTGACTGTAAGCTCAACTTGGAAGGAAAAAGAATGGGATTGGACTTAGAGCCTTTGCTCATGTTCCTGCAAAAGAAACGATACTGCATTTCCAAGAGCATTGCCATTGTTTTGATATAATCATATTCTGTGGCAATTTGTTACCAATCCATGTCACAACTATGCTACTTCAGACCTGGAGTCACTTCAAATAATACTTAACTGTCTCTGTAAACCAAGCAGAATCAGTAGCATTCATAAACTCTTCCATTTTGGAAAAAAAGATGCTAACCTTTCTCTCATAGTCTGCTGTCATCTGGACGTTTAGTTGTGTATTTATTTTGAGGCTTATTCAGCTGCTCTTAATGTAGCATGTGTGAAGTGCTGCATCTCGTCTGATTAAGAATAGAGGAACATTCAAATGTATGAACATATATAGTAAAATTTTGATACCAGATTGTCTTAGTGTACCAAAGATGTTGATGTTGTTTTTCCAGTTTCTTTGATCAGTCAAGATGTCATACCATGGAGCTTCTTGTGTTATTTCCCATCTATACACTTCCGCTAGGAACAGTTATAGATCTACTCATGTCAGAAGCTACTTCCCCTCTGGCCTGTTATATTGTTGGTTGTCTATGGCCATGTTGTACAGATTAGATGGTTGCCTTTGGCATGTTGGAGAGTGAAGTAATAGCTGAAATTGATGAGAGCACCTTCATAATGTTTGGAGGAACACACATACGTGCATATTGTGTATGTGCACACTCATACACAGACACACACACCCACTCATACATATACACACACATATGTATATAATCCTTCTCCTACCCCATTCCCTATCTTGTTTCACTAGGAAGAAACATTTCTGTATTGACGTCCATCTGGCATGCAGTCGCTTTTGTTGCAGCTGTTTCTGTCTTCTGCACTTTTACTGCAACACAGTCCTAGCTAAAAGTCAGAAAAAAAAAACAAACAAATAAAACAATTTGAAGAGGAAAAACAACTGAATAAATAAATAAATTTTTTAAAAAATTGACTGAAAATCCAAAAATGGTGAACAACAATCCAGCATCACAGCTCTTCCTTGCTTTCTACAAGCTGCTTCCTTATCTCTTCTCTTTCTCCTAGCCTCATCTTTTCATCCCTGTCTTGCTCTTTCTACTTCTATTTTCTCTTGCTCTAAATTATATTTGCATACACCTGTGTATGTGTATATCTGTGTATGTGTATTCATCTCTTTCACTCCCGGTTTTTGTTCCCATCCCCCCATGTTTTCCTTTTACTTTTTTTTTTTGTTTTTTTTTTTGCAATCTTACTTTTCATCTTTTTACTTCTCTTGTTCCTAACTGTTTACTTTTACCACCACCTTTCTTGCCCCCCTCCCATCACTCTTTCTTATTCTCTCTATCTCTTTCACACACATACACACACACACACACGCACACATCCACTTACACTACTTGTTTCTGGTTGCCCATTGAAGCAATGAGGACCATTTCCTCTTTCATTTGTGGATCTCTTGATGATAATATATTTTCAATCTTTGTTGAGTAGCTTTGGTTGAAGACAGAGCCTGTAAATGTTTGCTTGGAGGAGGCACTTGTAACTTTGCATGCATTCCTCTTCTCTTGCATCTCCTGATGGTGCTAGGTGTGTTTCTCTTCCATGTCTTCAGTTCCCCTTCCAACACTAAGACTGTCAAAGTGAGCAGCAAGGCATGAGGTCTTCCACTGTTGAAGGGTTGATATGTCTCAACACCATGGTCTTTGACCACCCAATTGCAGGTTTGTTCATTCGTTCCTGCTCTTACTTTAAAATAGTTCATTAGTGTGACGGTAAGTGATGGGATCTTAGTCAGTGCCTGATTTAGTGTTTCATTAAGGCTATTGCATTGACACATAGTAAACTATCACCTTGTTTCTCATCAAGGAGAATGCAAACTAACATTAGATGCTCACTGATGCCAATCAGTGCCTCAGTCAGTTTGGATAGCTGACTGTCTCTCACAGCAAGGTTAACTCCATATTTGGGATGTCTACTCTCAGTGTGGGCCCCCTCTCCAAGTAGTCTGGTCTTATTGAATGCAACAATATCTACAATATAGCATCAAAGCTCACTGGCTACAAGAGCTGCCCTATGCTAAGATCAGTCTGTCCCATAGCTAATATCAAGAAATGTTTGTATATTCCACATGACAAGTCTGAGAATTTTTTTTCATATTATTTACTTATTCAGCTGCTCAGTGGATTCTCCTGACAAGTGTGTGATTTCTTGTTCAGGGGCTGTGCTAAGTGGATGATGTTTGGAGCTACTTCTCCTTGGCCTTTCTCCAGCTGCTGGTGCAATAGGATTACATACCCACACACCACTTATGTTATATATAATATACTATGATATAATTTAATATAATATATGATATTACACACACACACACGCACGCACGCACGCACGCACACACACACACACACACACACACACACACACACATTCTCACACACACACACACACACTTTAGCAGCACCATTTTCAGAAGTTTGCGGAAGTGAAACAACCTCAACATGATGTAACTGTGTGTGTGTGTGGGTGATGTGTATGCCACACCACTCCCTGCATCAGTTCACTATATACCACTTCCCACTGTGTGGTGGGGAGGCAGGGACAACAATAAGATCTCTAGTTTTGTTCCTAGTTTTTGACAGCCATCTTAATTTTTGTTCATTTCTCTTCGTTTTTTTTTTATTAATTTTTTTTTTGTTGTGTTCTGTTTTGTTTAGTTGTCTGTTATTTTTACTTTAGCATTTCACTGCAGTTATATTGTTGGTTGAATAAATTTTACTGACCTTTTCTTCTGCCTTTTTCCTATCTGCCTTGGTGTGAAAATTATATATCTCACACACATACACACGCGTGTATGTGTATGTACATATATATATGTGTGTGTGTGTGTCCGGCATTCGCTATGATAGATCTCTAGCTACTAAACCTTTTTTATTTTCTCTTCCTGTTTATTTCTGTGTTCCTTTCTGTCGAAGAGCATAGGCTCGAAATGTAAAATACTTTCTCACTTCCCGAGTGTTAAACTAATACATCTGTTTGTTGTTTACACACCCGTCTTCATCTTTTGTTTTTTTGTAAATTCTCTCTTTCTTTTTTTATATATATATATATATATATATATATATATATATATTAATATATGTATATATACATGTACATATATATGAATGTGTATATATATATGAATTTGTGTATATATACATGTGTAAACGTGTATATATGTTTAAATGTACAATTAAGAGAAAAAAGTGAAGTACTCAATACATATAGTAGAGTTTATTCACTTAATTGATACTGTGGCTTCACTTTGTTTCTATTTTGAGTTTCTTCTTTCTTTGATATTCATATTGGAAAATGTTTATATGCATAATAAATACATATACATTCATGCACACATACACACATTCCTATCTTTACTCATCTATCTACCAAACTTTTTTGTCTGTCAGTCCTTCTGCATTTTTTTTTGTATGTTTATGTGAAGACTAAAGAATGTGTTTCTATGTATGTGTGTGTGTGTTCCATTATAGTGTTTATATACCTTTGTTCTCTGTCTTTACATTTCTTTTACACACATATCCACACATGTACAAAAGATATATACTAAATTCCACCCAAACTTTTGTCTCTTACACTTCTGTTTTACTCAATGATGCAAATCACTGCTTATACTACATCAGCCAAAATGTGTTGCTCATGTCTTCAACATTGTTCTACACCACATATTTATATTTATGTTAAAGCAGTTAGGAGAGCTGTTCTGCAGCTAATGTTCCTCACTCACAGGGTGTTTGTCTTTCTCAGACATAAAGTAAAGACAAACTCAAACCCTACAAATGAAAGGTAGGTACATGGTCTAGTGGATAGGGTATTGGACTCATGATTGTATGGTCATGGTTTCAATTCGCAGACTAGGCAGTATATTGTGTTTTTGAGAAGGAACACATTTCATTTTGCAATACTCCAGTTCACTCAGCTGAAAATGACGAACAAAGGGGTTCATTTTGTAATGGGTTGACATCCCACCGAGAAGGAATGTTGTGCTTTTAGTCACTTATACACACCACAGAAACTGGAATAATCTTTGGTCTTTTGAGCCCGAAGGGTTATGTCAGAACTAAGACTAAGACCTGGAGATATAATGGATATTTTTACCAGCTGAGTGGTGTAAGACAAGCCAGATTAGAATCGATATTCCTCACACATTGGTAGATGTTTGGTTCTATTAGTTAGAAAAATGTCTTTGTTTACTTTTCATCTTTCTTTCTCCCTTTTTTTTTCTTATCTTTTCTTCCCCTATGTTTCCCCACCAGTTTTAAACATTTCTTCTTGCTCAAGTTTTTGTTTTGGGGCCATATTGTTAGGAATATATCACATCAGACTGAATACTTAATGATATTTATATTCTGTTCTAAGTTCAATCCCTGCTAGAGTCAACTGTACTTTTTATCCCTCTGTTGGTCACTAAAATAAACATTTGCCATGTACTAGAGTTAGTCAGTTGAATTCAGTGTGACCTCCTTTGCAAATCTGACTTGGTGTGAGTTTCATTATAAGATAAGGCAGCGAGCTGGCAGTCGGTAGCATGCTGGACAAAATGCTTAGCGGTATTTTACCTTTCGCTACGTTCTGAGTTCAAATTCCGCCAAGGTTGACTTTGCCTTTCAACCTTTTGAGGTTTATAAATTAAGTACCAGTTACGTATTGGGTCGATCTAATCAACTGGCCCGTCCCCCAAAATTTCGGGCCTTGTACCTAGAGTAAAAAAATTATTTGGAATAAGACAAGTTAGCAGACATCTGAACTGATTTGATTCCAGCTTGATTTGCTCATCTCATCTCACTGAGAAACAGTATACACATTAAGCAATCTCCTTTCCTCCGTTGCTCTACATTTCCTTTCTTTTCAGAGTTTTGATAAAATAAAGTACTGGGGGTTGATATTATCAATCATACCCATTCCCTAAATTTGAGGCCTTTTGCCTATGTATGAAATTATTATTACTTTTACTACTACAACTACTCTGGACGGCAGAGTAAATTTTGCAGTTGATAAGATATCTTGCTGTATTCAATTACATTTCTTTTTTATGAGCTTATATCCCAACCCGGTTAATTCTTAACATGTCATTGTTTGGTGGGAGAGAATCTTGCCGGAATCGATTGATTCTCTTTCCCTCTTAATAAAGTGCATGACCTTGTGCTAAGTTAAATGTTATTATTATTTGTAGTGGATGCTGCATCATTATTATAATAATGATTTTTTTTCCATAACTTAGTCCCTGCATATGATCTCTTTCATGTATACACACCCACGCTCTTTTTCTCTCTATCTTCCTCTCACCTCATTTGGTGCCTTCATTAGCATATAAGATACTAATGTTTGTAAAAGATCGTTATTGCTTTGTCCTTATCTACTGGAAACTTACCTACACTCAAACTCCGCTTGTTCTCTTTCTGTCTCTTTCCAGTTGTAATGCTGGCAGGGGAGATAACTTAAATAACAAACTTGTGATGCATGGAGTTACTTACCTTCTTTAAATTGTAGCTTCCGTGACCTTGTCGACGTTAATATTTATTTATGTACTGAGGGTGTTGGTATGCAGCAAGCTACCCTCAGGTCTTCCCTGTTCGAAACAGTTGTTCACATTAAAGGTACCAATATTATCTTGCTTTATTTTCTATTCGCCTTGTCTCGCTTTTTTCTCTCAAGAATGAGCAATTGTCTGTGTGGATGCATGTATATATCTGTGTGTGAGAACGGACCAACTGTTTAATTCACTTTTCCAAGACCAGTTTTTAGTGACTTTTTTGTAGAATCTTTTTATAGTTCGTTTGTTACTATTTTTTCCCCTTCCCTATTTACGATGTTCAGTTCTTATATGATATTTATACATACATACAAACACACACATTTGCTGTTGGTTCTTTGTGACTGATGTCCTTTCCTCTCTGCCTTCAACATCCCATTTTTTCTGTCTTTCTTCCAGCTCTCTCTCTCTCTCTCTCTCTCTCTCTCTCTCTCTCTCTCTCCTCCCCCCTTTCCTTCTCTCTCTGAGGATGTCTAATAAAAGTATTGTTTGTTAATTGTGTTCATTTTTTGTTATTGTGATAATAAACTGAAGTACATACATGCATATGTATCATCATCAAAATCGTCATTATAATTATTAATGTTAGAAACCATTATTGGCAGACTCTGGTGATAATGGGGATGGGGTGAGGACACAGAGTTGTTGAAGTGTCAGATTTAAAGTATTGCTGTATTCTGTTATTTCCCTTTATGTTCTACATCCAAATCCTGCCATGGTCAACTATTGTTTTTCATCCTTTCGGGTTCAACTGTTCCCTCCTTTCAAATTTCTGGCCTTGTTTCTATGTTAGAAATCTAGCTAGATATAGATAGATAGATAGTTATATACATCATCATTATTATTAAGGTGGCAAGCTGGCAGAATCGTTAGCATGCTGGAGTTGGACTGCAGAATCAACCAAATAAGAAGTCTGAATCTTACAATATTTAGTCACATTGCTTTATGTTTTGAGTTCAGATCTCAAGTAGTTTCTTTTCAGCCCCCCCCCCCTACAATCATCCTCCTGTGCATCTTTTAGAGAAAGAGTGGCATAATAAAGAACACTGAGCTATTCTCTTGTCCAACTTTATGGCCTTATGCCCATTAGAATTCATTATTATTAACAGCTAATGGCTGTAATGTCTTTCTCTATAAAGTCTAAAAACTTAATTTTTGTCACCTTCCAGCCAGGCTTGCCAGTTTATTTATATCTTATCTGTACAGTTTCCAAACATGATAGAGATTAGCTCTCTAGCCGAGGCTGGCCTGTTACCAGGACTTCTCCTTTTTCCAATTAATTTGAGTTTTTAGCTTTTATTTTTATTTTTTACTTGAACCTTCTTGACACATCAAGTTATCAGTTTGATTCTCTAATACTAGCTGTGTTAATCATCTTAAATAAGTGTTTGTGATGATGATGATGATGATTGTCCTTGTTTTGTTTTTGTCACTTGACTGTAATTCATACTTCACATAAACACAAACTCACACACACTCTGTTTCTCTCTTTCTCCCTCTTTCCTTTCTTTCTTATCTCCCTTCCCTATCCCCCCCTCTCTCCTGTTTTACAAAACTATTGTTGGTGTTTATTACTAACACAGTGTCATCTGTGCTGGAGTGGAACTGGGAAGTATGGAAAGATACTAATTTGTGTGAGAGAGTGTGTATGTATAACAACAACAACATTCTGGTGTTATGTATTTCTATTGTTGTTTATCTATTTTTTTTTCCTCCCAGAACATACTTGTTGATTTAAATAAACTCTGCAACTCTTGTTCATATTGTTTAGCTGGGTTAATTTGTTTTTCCACATAAAACGTTACACACACACACACACACACACACACTTATATACATGTACATACTGAACCATGTTTGTAGAGATGGTTAAGAAGCAGATGGTTCTTTGTTTCTTCAGTCCCTATTCCATTAGGTTGCATACAGGGTTGATAAAGTGTCAGTAATATATTGGGGTTGATGTTGCTAACTAAACACATCCCATTCAATTAACTAGCTGGCCTTGTGCATAGATGAATCAAACTTGTTGGCCAATACTTTTTCTTCTTCAGATAGCCATTTGGCTGCTGCTACTGATAATGTAAGCATATTTTTCTACTGACATAGTGTATCTAGGATTACATCTTTTTTTTTTTTAATTTCAAACATGATGGCAGGGATGTGCATCCACAAAGAGGTTCACTCATTGGCTCGTGTTGTGATGATGATAGTGGTGTTGGGGATTGTAATGATAGTGGTGTTAGTACATTTTACATGAAGCAATTTACTGTATTTGGTGTTAGAGCAGAGAACAAGCTTTTCTCTAATGTAGAAATTATTCTTTGTCATTTACATTTAGACTTCCTGAAAAGACTAAGGTTACTGTTGTCATTATTGAATATGTTATATAATTACATGTTGACTTCCATGTCACACTGAATTACCTAATTCATAGTCTGCAGTAGACTTAATTCCTTCATTATTTCTATTAGGTTTTCATATTTGATGGTAACAAACATCAGTGTTCCTGGTCTGTGTATTAATCCTTTTGATACTAACATGCCTGGGACCACCCTTGTGTCTATGATACAAACTTCTTGTTTTAAAGTGAACTAAATTAAAACCTGTCGAAATTTCATGTCAGTTCATGTTCCAAACACTGGCATAATAACCACAATTATTTAATTCTTCATTATTTTCAAAATTAAATGAAACAAAGGTAATGTATTTTAACAGAAATTTGGCAACAAGAGGGTTAATTTTTTTTCAAGCACAAGCTTAATAATGACAGTTATTTTCCTAAAATTAACTGAAACAATTGTTAACAAAAGGGTTCAGAGACCCCCTAGATAAAGATGGAATTTTTTAACTGTTGGAAATGATAATATTGTACTAAGAATCTTGGCTAGCTATTGTTCAAGTATCTGTGTTGTAGTTACAAAATGGTTGTTAAAAAAAAACTACTCACCAACCTTGTGTATGCCCATACCAAGTTATCTCTAACTTGGAGATTAAGTCTTGAGATTACAATTTGAAGTATTCTCTTACTGAGATAATCCTTGCTCAGTTTAGATTTTGACCTGCAGCCTGCATGCGCAGTTTAAATTATGACTTGGCTAAGCTGGTACTGCTCACTATTGATTATGACTGATATAGGTCACTGCTCATTTTAAATTATGACCATCTGAGAGCTGCTTTTAAATTATAACCTACTAAGTTATGTTCTCTTCAGTTACGATTATGACCTATCAAGGCTGCCTCTGTTCACTTTGCAATATGACTCGAGGCAGGTAATGCTAAGCTTAGGTTATGATCTTATCTAGCTATTCAATTTACTTTATGATTTTATAGTGATCTTTGCACTTCAGTTTAGAATAACACTAGTTAAACTGCTGCTCAGTGTAGATTATGGCACAGTCAGGTTAGAATAATCACCTACTGAGGCCTGCTCTGCAGTGTAGCTTATGACTTACTGAGATGGATGCTAATCAGTTCAGATTATGAGTTAGATCTTCTATATAATTTGGATTTTAGCTTCTCAAGACCATAACTAAACTTAAATCATAAGGTGACCTTTGCTCAACTTAGCTTACAATATACTGAACCCTGCTCACCATAGTTGAGGAAGTATCGAGGCTACTGTTTCACAGTTTAGACCAGTGTGTCAAACATGGACCATGGCGAGATGTTTAGGACAACCTTGTGTCCAATTTTGTATTTAAAAAAAAAATATTTTATTCTTTAATTTTATTCTGTAAAATATATGTTGCTAGCATGTACTCAGCCAAACAAGAGCTCAACCAATGAAAATGAAGCTTATGAATTCGTATGCAAAAAACTGTGACCTGTTTTCCCTCCACTTTGTCTATATAAGTTGAACCATACAAGGTTATATTGTTTTTCAAATTTATGCATATGTTGTCCATATGGATTCTGGCGATATTAATGGCATTGAAAGACTTTGCAGTTGAAGCAGTGCAAGCTTTCCATAAAATGCTGGTCTTCTCAAGAAGTGTTATGTATCCATGGTAACAATTTCTTTGTTCACAGTCTAAGGATTCGTAATAGGGTTCATCTGAATGAGTTTTACTCATGCATCTCTGCACACAGATTTTACTAACATCTAATATGCTTTTACTGACTGTTAATAAAGATGTTATGTCTTTTGACACCTTTATCCATTTACATAAGAATTTGTAAACTTTAAGAGATATGAAGTAAATTATTTGTTTACCATGGTACTTAGAGTAGTTAAAGCTATAAATCATAGTGTGTGTGGAGGTGCAATGGCCCAGTGGTTAGGGCAGCGGACTTGCTGTCATAGGATCGCGGTTTCAATTCTCAGACCGGGTGTTGTGAGTGTTTATTGAGCGAAAACACCTAAAGCTCCACGAAGCTCCAGCAGGGGATGGTGGCGAACCCTGCTGTACTCTTTCACCACAACTTTCTCTCACTCTTACTTCCTGTTTCTGTTGTTCCTGTAATTCAAAGGGTCAGCCTTGTCACACTGTCATGCGGAATATCCCCGAAAACTACATTAAGAGTACACGTGTCTGTGGAGTGCTCAGCCACTTGCACGTTAATTTCACGAGCAGGCTGTTCCGTTGATCGGATCAACTGGAACCCTTGACATCGTAAGCGACAGTGCCAACAACAACAACAACATAGTGTGTAGAATTTTGAGTTAAAAGCTCCATTGGATGGTAAAATAAAAGGTCAAGGGCTGCTCATAAGACATGAGCCTACATCTGCGAACATGACAGATGTGCTAAACATGATACCAAAGTAACACTTCAAAGTTCATGCATCCATTTCAGAAGCGAGAATTGTTTACAAGAGATACTAGCAGAAATACCCGGCGTTGCCCGGGTTAAAGAGAATAATGAAATCTAAAAACGCCGTCTAGACTACGCATCCCTCAACTGTTAGTAGCTACGATACCATATTTCTACATTAATAACTCTCCAATCCATGCCAGCATGGAACATAGACATTAAATGGAATGCTAGAAGAAAGTTTTCAACTCGTATGTATATAAAGTAAATACACGTTTTGTGTATTTTATATCGTAACCAAACAAACAGGTACAGATTATAAATAATGAAAGGCCAATTTTGGTGATTCATTTGACAGAGGTAGTAGAGAGACAATGCAATGATAAATCTGAGGTTGGATCTTGAAAGTTTGGATGAATGCTGCCTCAGTTAAATCTCTTGTGGTTCCAAATGATGTCATCTGTAGTACAGCGTCGTATTGTCTAATTTTGTTTTGCAAATGTTAGGAATCTTGGTCAGTTGATGATAACAGTTTCTTCAATAGCTCTGGAGGTTAGGGATTGTGGAATTGTTGGGAATGTTTTTAACTTTGGTGTTATATGTATTGCTTGAATTTCTTTGACATATGAAATATATGTACTTTCACTGGGTTTGTAAAAGAGAGTTGTGTAGTTCTCGATTTTTAGGGATTCACACAGATACACAGATAGACAGGCACACATTCTCATCTTTATATATAGAGATATATATATATACACACACACACACACACACACGCGTATATATATATATATATATATGTATATCAATATAAATATATGAAAGTCAATGAAGTTTCGTAAAAGAAGGTGATCATGTACATACTTTCTTGCTGTTATTATAACACCTCGTTGTGAACAATGTTCCTTGTTTTCTGTTGTGGAGCATATGCAAATATGTTTTTTTTATTACCCACTCTTGAGCAGCCAACATACAGTTGTCCATGTGAGAAGCAGAGCTCTTCCAAGAGCAGACCAGCTACAGGCAGTGCTCATCTGTTATGTTAGGGTTAAAATTTCATCAACATCAAAAATATATGAATTTTTATGGGAGTTATGGCCGTTATGCATAGAATATAATTTCCAAATTGCAGACAAAATTTACAATCGATAAACGTCTTAGAACAACCAGTCTCTCATCTGGGAAGGCCTTGAAATGAATGTTACCAACTGGGGACTATGTGTGTCGCAGTGAAAATAAAAAGACTCAAAAGAAGTCTGCAACGAAATAATTTTACTCAACACTTTGTAAGTGAATTAGTGGAGGCAAGGATGCGTCTCATTTACTTGACAATTTATGCACCACATTGCAGAAATCACAATGTAAGTATATCTGAAAGGGTAGTCTTACACTGTTGTACCGTTGAATTACAAATAATGCTCATCTGTTATGTTCGGGTTAAAATTTCATCAACATCAAAAATATATGAATTTTCATGGGAGTTATGGCCGTTATGCATAGAATATAATTTCCAAATTTCATAAAGATCCATTCAGTACTTTTGACGTAGTTTTGGATAAGAAAACAAATGACTAATGTGTGTGTTTGTGTGCATGTGTATGTGTGTGTGATGGGTGTATATATGTATAGATATCTGTATGCATGTATATATGTGTACATATTACATGTACATCTATATATATATACATCTACACATATGTATACATATACATGTATGCATATAGATCTATATATATATATATATATATATATCTATACATATACGTGTACATATAGATCTATATGTATACATATACATCTCTCTCTCTCTCTCTCTCTCCCTCTCATTCATTACAGTATCGAAATGTGATTGTTTCAGCTAGGGGAATAACGTGTACATATACATCTATATGTATACATATACATCTCTTTCTCTCTCTCTCTCTCTGAAAGTATCTGTCATTACAGTATCGGAATGTGATTGTTTCAGTTAGTGGAATAGTTTCATTTTTAAAGTGAAAGTATTTGACATGAGCGTTTTTGTTTCACTTTTGACACGTAATACTTAAATAGTGGAGGAGATATGTTGCCGTGGGCTCGAACTCTACAAGAAGTTAAAAAAATTTTTTTGACTAAAACACAACTGGAACCCTAAGTAAGGCATGTGTAAAATTTGAATGAAATTGGTTGCGTAGTTCTCGAGTTTTAGGGATTCACACAGACAGACGGACACACATTCTCATTTTTATATATATAGATAGGTGAACTAAATTATTTTTCATGGTGGATAAAGCTATAAATTATAGCATGTAGAAGACTAAGTTACCCTTTGACTTCTTATTTCCAACGAAAGGATTTTTTTTAACCGAATATACTACATGCTATTATTTATGGCCTCATCTACTTCGAGTTCTTCAGAAAAAAAAATATTTACTTAATCCATCTATTTTGATCTACATTATAAATAGGGTTTCTATAATGATAGTCCCCATCTGGACTACAAGAAGTAGACTGATTCAATTTGAACTGCAAAGCTGAACAAGTTCAACACTGGTTTAAACTATTACCCACCTAAACTGATGCTGCTCAGTTTAAAAATTATGCTGTGTGTAGGCTATAGCTCAATTTAGATTATGACATATGAGACAGCTGCCCAGTTTACCTTGTGACTTATTATGGTTAATCATTGCTCAGAAAATTGACCAGTTTCTCATATTATGGCATACTAAGATGATCACTCAGATTATGACAAGCTACTTAGTTTAGAGAGTTTTATTGAGGTGGCAACTGTTCAATCTGAATTATAATTTACTTATGCAGCTTCTGTTCAATTTATTTTACAGCCTACGAAGTCTTGCCACTCAGATTTCCTGAATCACTGCAGTTCAGTTTACATTATGAACTACTGAGACATACTACTCAGTTTATATTATGACCTACTGAGGCTTTCTGCTCAGTTTAGAGTCTGACCTACTGAAACCTGCTTCTCATTTTAGATTGTAACTTCTTACACCAGCTGGTTGTGACCTACCTTGTTACTCCTCAGTTTCTGTACTAAGACCTGCTGATCAGTATAAACAATGAACTACATAGCATGCAGAAGCTTTGTTGGGATTATGTCCTACTGAGATTCACAGTTCAGTTTAGATTTATAAACCTATTGCAGCTGTTACTGCTTAGTTTAAGCTAGCATGACCAAAGATTCTACTGCTCATTGAAGTTGATGCTCATTTAAGAGTATGATATGTTGCTCAATTTAGAATCTGACCTACTTAGGCAACAAATGTCCAGTTTAGTTTATAGCTTGTTGAAATAGCCACTAGTTAATTTGATCAGGATCTAGAGAAATCTGCTGCTCAGTTAACAATTGACCCTATTGGAACGGCTATTGCAAGAAAATCATAATCAACTATCAAAGTTGTTATCAGTTTAGGTAATGACTTATATAGCATGCAACAACTCTGTTCAGACTACGATTTACTAATGCGTGCTACTCATTTAAGGTTGTAGCCTGTCGACCTGTTTCTGCTCATTTTCGATAATGATTTGTTGAGACAGTCGCTGCTTAGTTTAAATTATGACTCAGGGCTACCTACCACTACTCAGTTTAGGTCATTATCCATCGATGCAGCTGAGTGTCAGTTATGATCTACAGGACATGCCACTGCTCAGTTTAAATCATCTACCAATGCAGTCACTGTTAAATTTTATGTATTGCCTTGGCTGATGTTCAGTTTAATGTATCGTCTATTGCAGCCGCTTCTCAACGTAGTTATGGTATACTAAGTTCAGTGGTCATTGGTTAGTTGAAGCTGAGTCCTACTGGAACAGTTGATAATCTCAAGTTGTTATACAATAGGAGAGCTGGTATATAATGTGCGATTAAAGTCAGTGTTAACGAACGTTTCAAATCAATAATAAGAAGAAGGGATTGTTTCTAATTTGGCTAAAGGTCAGCAATTTTGATGGGGTGGGGGTATCATTCATTTGCATCGACCCCAGCACGTGACTGGTACTTTATTTTATCGACATCGAAAGAACGAAAAGGATACCTGAGTTGGTACAGATATGTCCTCCATCTTCCCACTAGGTCATTTTACCAGGGCTTTTTTTTTCATTCGACGCAACAGATGCAGGCTGGAAGAAGCCTCGTGATAGGCCCCGCATCAGGTGGCTGGGCGTGATTGGGAAAGATTTTCAGAGGCTCAACGTCACCTTGGAGGATGTCGAGAGGCTGGCACATGACCGCCAGCAATAGAGAGCACTGGTGGACCTGGTCGGCTCTGTGCATGATGACGTCTCTGGGAACCCAGTCCCATCAAGCAAGCAAGCTATGTAATGAACTGGAAGATATAGCGTGAGGTATTTTATTCAATGTTCCAATCGTTTTACCAATCCAATATTGTTAGCATGTGAAACGGATTTAAGTGATTTTTTTTTTCTTTTTTCTCCGACTAATCTCAGGATGGAGAAATCTAAAATCAACACACATATCACGAGTAGTCTCCCTTCCGCTCTAATTTTTTTTCTTCCCTCCTCTATTTATTTATCTATCTGCCTGTCTGTCTGCCCATCCTTCTCCCTTACTGCTCACTCTCTCCTTTCATCCCAACTCTTTTTAAATTTATAAAATTGTAAACAGAAATTTGTTTAAGTTTGATGATTTTAATTCCTCAAATATTCTTACAATGGTGGAAGATGCATAAACCAAAGTCCGCTCTAGACAAGCTTTTCACTTCCTCGATTCCAATTTCAATATATAAGTTTCAAATACCAAATAGTTCACAGGAACTATTTGAGGCTATGAATAAAATTTTAAAACACTCCTCTTATTATTCCAGCAACATTTATCGCAACATGCTTTTCACAGAAAGAACAAAACCGATAACAGAACTCATTAATCTGTCGGGATTTCCCCTTGCAAAACTTGAAGCAATTTCTTGTTGTCAATGTTTCCTCCTGTAACCACACACACAACATTTCCCGAGAGTTTTTCCTTTGCTGCCATGGCCGCTGCGACAGAAGATGCACCGGCTCCTTCTGTGATTACATAATTACTCTCCACTAATAGCTTGATAGCATCGGCTATATCTCTTGTACTGACCACTATCGTGTCATCAATTACCTTTCTTGCGACTGCCCACACGGGAATCATGCAGCCACGCCCTCCGATGCCGTCGCAAAAATTGGGCGTGTATTTGCATGGCACAGCTTTTCCAGCTTTTTGACTTTCGTAAACCTGAAAGGATAATAATAATAATGATAATAATAATAATAATAATAATAATAACAATAACAATCCTTTCTACTAAAGGCACAAGGCTTGAAATTTTGGGGGAGGTTTCAAGTCGATTACATCGACCCCAGTACCCAATTGATACTTAATCTATCGATCCCGAAAGGCTGAAAGGCAAAGTCGACCTCACCGGAATTTGAACTCACAACATAAAGACAGACGAAATACCGTTAAGCATTTTGCCTGGCAAGCTAACGAGACTGTCAGCTCGCCGTCTTAATGATGATGATAATAATAATAATTCTATCTCATCTTAGCACGAGGCCAACAATTTTGAGAGGAGGGGCATACTATTGCTTTCTATAGCACACTGATTTTATACTACTCTGTTACGTTTTAAGCAGTCAACAAGTCTCTTTTTTCTTTGTGTGTGTGCGTGTGCGCGCATGTAGTGATATAGTAGTGATATATGTAGTGATATATCCGAAAAGGTCTTGGTACAGGAAGTTAATAAACATCAAGCATATACATGACTTGTATAGGTGACAAAAAGCGGATAATATTCGATCAACAAAGCATATCAATCGGCGTATGTTATGCCTTTTTGTCCCATATCAAAATAGATGGAAATTTCAATAAAACGACTACTGCTATAAAACTCTTAGTTTGGTAACGAAGGTTGCTAATTATGCACATAAACTGAAAGGTTTAAGGAATGGAAAAGGTAAATCTAGATTACATATGTTTCTAAGTCAATCAGAACATCTTACGTAACTTGTAATACATACACACACAAACACACACACACACATATAGACACGGTCTGATCAATAAGTATCCTTTCCTTTTTCTATCTTTCTCGTCCCTCCCTAATTCTTCAATCCCTCTATCCACTACCTCTCTCCTCTCCTTCCACGTGACCGGTGTTCCGCCAAGCCTGACCTTTCTTTTTTGGTTCAGCCGTGCAACATCTCTCGTATTTTCTCCCATGACTTTCATTTTCTATGTTCCTGCCGTCAGGCTTCACTCCCACACACGCCAGGTTAATTTAATTCGTCCTTAGTCGAAAGACACCTGTTGTTAATGTTCTGTTGTTTGTATTTGTAATTATGTACCATTTCTCTTTTTTTTTAACTTTTCGTCCTTGTTTTCGTATACATACGCTTGTTTTCTTCCAAAGAATCTAGTGCTCTTAGTTTATATATATATATATATATATATATATATATATAGGCGTAGGTAAGTAGTTTGCTTACCAACTACATGGTTCCAGGTTCAGACCCTCTGCGTGGC
Organism: Octopus bimaculoides; assembly: GCF_046866305.1. Lineage (NCBI taxonomy): Eukaryota > Metazoa > Mollusca > Cephalopoda > Octopoda > Octopodidae > Octopus > Octopus bimaculoides. The sequence continues at coordinate 74,469,144 of NC_142934.1, read as the reverse complement.
ACCTTGGACAAGTGTCTTCTACTATAGCTTCGGGTCGACTAAAGCCTTGTGAGTGGATTTGGCAGACGGAAACTGAAAGAAGCCTGTCGTATATATGTGTGTATATATGTTTGTGTATCTGTGTTTGTCTCCCAAGATCGCTTGACAACCGATGCTGGTGTGTTTACGTCCCCGTAACTTAGCGGTTCGGCAAAAAGGGAACGATAGAATTAGTACTAGGCTTACAAAGAATAAGTCCTGGGGTCGATTTGCTCGACTTGAGGCGGTGCTCCAGCATGGCCACAGCCAAATGACTGAAACAAGTAAAAGAGTAAAAGTATATATATATATATATATATATATATATATATATATATACACACATACATACATACATACATACATACATACATACATACATACATACATACATGTGTGTGTGTGTGTAACGGGTGATATTATTTAGTGAACAATAATATGGGAAGACAATAGTCGATACACAGTAGGATGGAATGTTGGAGCCGTAATTAGTGTGTAAGGATTGGTTCTTCGTTGATGGCCATTATGTAAAGAGGAAAGAACAGTGGTTGAAGTTGTGAAGAAATTATTTATTTACCGTTACATCGAATATACCTTGCCTCGACGGGCAGGTGAATAAAATCCTAGAGCGTGCGAAATAAATAAAAAGTTAATCTCGGCCTGTGTGTTCGTATTGTAATAGTAAACCATAGAGAGAGATGTGGTAATGTGCAGAGATGACAAAGTGAGTTAGTGAAAGTGAGAGAGTGTGGGAAGTAGGGTCTCATAGCTGTTGACAGTAAATTTCATTATCCATCTGACCATTGTCTTTAGTAGCTACCTTGCTTTGGATTATGGTTCTAGCGTTCTGCTCCCTAACTGATGGTAGCTGTCTGTGACTCGAGTTTGTCATTCATTTACTGATTGAGTTGTCACGAGCCGGATATCTGAGTTGTCACCATGTCACTAACTGATTCTTGCTTGGGGTTCTTGCTTTTATAACTATCCAGAAGAATAGACATATCGTTGAGAACGATGGGCTTCGTTTGTGGTACTGTGATATCTCTGTTCTAGCTTTTGGTGAAGTAGAAGAGGTTATAAGGGTCAAGTGATGAAGACGTTATTTTGGCCTAGCTAAAGGCATCTGGCACATGTAAAACCGGTGTCACTGAAAAAGCAATTGTTCCGTCGTGAGAAAAGTTCTGTTCAACTGTTAATTTAAATTTGGCAGTGGTGGATCGAATACGCTTCATGCCTGCAAGATGCACTACACACACACACACACGCACACACACGCACACACACACACACACACACACACACACACACATATATATATAGTTTTACTTCAGGTCGAATTATCGCGGTTGTAAGTAATTGACGCAAAGGAGAAAAGTACACACACACACACACACACACACACACACACGCACCCAGTTTGATCAAAATAGTTCTAAAATTTACCTGAGGTGAGGTATCAACTTCACTTGTGTAGATATTAACATCCGGTTTCAGAACTTTAACGGCAGTGCCCATACCGGAAGAAAGAGCACCTCCGCCATATGGTATTATTATTGTGTCCACGTCCGGTAACTCTTGCAATATCTCCAAAGCAACTGTGCCGTTTCCTTTACAAAAGAAAGCAGAAGATATTACATAAGTGTGCTATGGTTTTAGTTTTGTCGATGATGATGATGAGGAGGAGGAGGAGGAGGAGGACCACAACGACGATGACGACGACGATGATGTTATTTTGTCCCCAGTCAACTTTGATTCAGCAGACCTAAATTAAAGGTTTCCTAAATGCGTGCACACTGGTGAATTATCAGACACCGTAACTAGGTTTATGTTCTCCAATCTCTTCTTATGACTGCAGGTTGTGATTTAAGTGAATTTGGCAGCTATTTCTAGCAGATCAAATGGCTACGTAGAATTTACGTTTCGTGGTCGTTGTTGCTTAATTCCAAGTTATCTCTAAGCAAACAAACCTATAATTTCAAAGGAAAGTAGCAATCATTTAGACCCACTCAAATAGGAATATGAAGCCCATATATACAACGCGGAACATAAATACATAGTAAAGATAGAAAAGAAAAGATCTTTCGAAATCAATAACAAATGGACACAATTGATAAAAGAAAGGAGAAAAAATACTACCGAAATATAATATGATGAAAATAAATATCCAACAACAAAGAATGCCTGAAACAAAAATGCCTGCGAAATCATAAAAAAAAATCTGTCGGTATGAAAAATGACAGCAAAATCTTTGAACGAAAAAAAACAGTTCGACTCCAAACTCCGAACAATTTGTCAAGAACTTTGTGAAAGTAAAGATTTAAATTAATACAGCACCAACGGAAGAGGAAGTAGAAAAAAATTGGACAATAATTTGGGCAGTGAAGAAAATACCACGGAAAAGTTGCTCAAAACAATGAACAGAGCATTTGAACAATCATCGAAGGTTATAAGCATAGAAGAAGCAATACGCATTGAACTGGGGTATGTAAGATTAGATTAAATACAGACATATAAGTACTTAGAAATTAATGAACTACAGTGTGTAGCACAAAGAGATGAAAGAAAAGATTAGGAAGGAATATTGTAGATGGATTAGAATAATACGTAAAACAAAGCTAAATGCAAAATTAACCTACCTGGTTTTAATACTCTAGTTATCCCCAAAATAAATTTTAGTTTTGATATCTTCAATTTAACGTAAAGCTAAGTAGCAAAATTAAACAGAAAAAAAAACAAGAGAAGTAATGACAGCATTTAGAATACACCACCTAAAATCAGACACAGAAAGATTATATATACCATGAATACAGAGAAGGCTATTTATAAAATAGTCTTCTTGCAACTAGAAGACTATTTATAAAATGCTCTATGTAATGCTACAAAAATATCTAGTAAAGAATCGTAAAAAATAATATAAATCGCTATGAAACATACACACACCATGTCTCTATCTTTATAGAAGCCATTAAATTCAAACGAGAGCCTGAAATGACAGAGTGTTGAAGAAAATAGAGAATCAACAGCAAAGACTATGAAAAAGCTAAATTCTAAAATAAAACGTGGTTACAGAATGCCATGACAAAGCGATGGCAGGAAAAGCCTCTACATGGCCAATACTAGAGAAAGCAAAACAAAGGAAAGGTCGTAACACTGGCTGAGAAACTCAAGAAACTGAGGGGTTTTTGATTGAGACTCAAAACTAATGCTTCTCTCCAGGAGTCATCATAAGCATATAATGAAGTAGAATGCAGTAAGTAAAGGCAGAATATGTGGAGATGGGAAAGAAATAATAATGTACATTGTCTCTGGCTGCTACTCTCTGCGATATGACAAAATAGAAATCGAGGCTAATCGACCAGATATTGTTATCAACGATAATCAGGAAATGAAACTCCTTAAAATCGAAGTGTCCAAATCAACATACGGTTATGTATCTCTCGAAGAAATGGAGGAATTATCCAAATGTAAAGATTTTGAAATAGAGGTGACCCTAATATGAGGGTCTGAATACAGAAAGAATCCCTTTAATAAGGGCTTTTGGGATGGTAAAAAACAAACAAACAAAAACATGGAGACAAATACATAACCAAAACTCCATGAGTTACCACTATGCATAACATGTAGAAAATGGCTTCTGGGCAGTGCCCATATTAATACATAAGAACAGTTTCGGGACAATAAAACAATAAAACCAAAACAAAACAGTGCACACACCAAGGAACACAGGTACTTGAATTTTTTTAATTAAAAATATTAGTCTTTATCATCTTAATCAAAAGGCAGGAAAAAAACAGACAGAGAGACTATCTCATTATAGATCACTTGCAATGGGAGGAGTTGAATCTTATAAGAATGGAAAAACAAACAACAAATGGGTTGTACCTTATAATGAAACTCTTTTAAGAGCATCCAAATGCCACTGCAACATTGAAATCATTGCCTCAGTGAAGTCAATTAAGTACGTCTTCAAGTACACTCTGAAAAGAAATGACCAAGCTGCTGTTCAAATGAACAATGATAACGAAATTAATCAATATCTAATGGGTAGGTAAACTGGACCATCCGAAGCAGCTGCATCCATTTTAGGATTTTCAGTTCATGAAAGAGCACCAGCAATAGTAAGACTGCAAGTTCATCTACCAGAAGAAGAAAGAATATCACTTAGAAATGATGAGGATATATACGGCTGTCAATGAATGACATGAGAACAACATTGACAGCATTGTTTTCATTATGCATCAATGATGACTTTGCAAAAACATTACTTTATGCTGAAGTACCCATGTATCTCACATGGAACAGCAGTAACAAAGAATGGCAAAGAAGAAAGCGAGGAAGAAAAGCTGGAGGCCATTTGAATGTTTTCAAAGAAACACTTGGTCGTATTTATGTTGTCACATCAAAAGCAGGGGAACTGTATTATTTAAGAATTTTATTGCATTAGGTTTGAAATAGTATCTTTTCCTTTCCCGCTGCGCATCGACATTTCCAACTTGGAGTGGACCCAGGGAGTTACGGCGGATACATCTAGTATATATATATATATAATTGAGGAAAAAAAGAGAGAATTTGTCCTTACTTAGTGAAATGGAAAAGGAAAGATCCCTCATAAAAAAGAAACGAAGGTCTCAAATAAAAAAAATTACAATATGAAAAAAAATGACAGGTTCTTTAAGTGCAAAATAACAGTTTAAATAAAGTATAGCAGCAAAAATATGGAGAAGAAATCGTTTCGAATTATGCGGACATTTCTTCCTGGAAAATAAAGTATTTCAATCAAACACAAAAAGCTCCTCTAGACACACAAACGGAAGGGAAAAAAATAATAGCATAACACTAGAACATACACACACATCGACATCAACGGAAGTTCAAGTGTATTTGGGAGGAAATATGGAGTAATGACAATGAACATAATAAAAATGCACAACGGATCAGAAGAGAAGATAAAAGATATAGAAGCACCACAAGCATTGTCCATCATAACCGACGAAGAAAACATCGGCACGTTGAGAGTTACAAGCAAACAGAAACATAGTGCCTGAAATTGACAAAGTTCTCTATTTCTAGTTGAAACATTCATCTCCGCAGAATTTAATGAAGTCATAAGCAGACCAGAATCAACTTTAATGCCGGTGAAGAAAGCGACATTAATCCCGAAAAACAAAAATAACACAGCCAAAATATTAGTAGTTTTGTAACTAGATTTCATCATAATATACTAAGTTCTTACAGCTATACAATACAACGAGCTGCTTATTATTTTGAAGGAAAAAGGCGGCGAAATGGCAGAATAGTTATCGCGCCGGGCGAAATGCTTAGCGGTATTTCTTCTGACTTTACATTCTGAGTTCAAATGCCACAGGGATCGACCTTGCCTTTCATCCTTTCAGGATCTATAAAACAAGCCCCACTGGGCTCGATGTAATCGTCCTATGCCCTCCCCGGAAATTGTTAACCGTGTGCCAAAATTTCAGAAATAAAGTAGTCTCACTACTAACGAAATAGTTTCAAATAGTTTCAATTCCAGGTCAAAATGGAAAGCAGCAATATCATTACAAATCCAAGGGAAAACAGAAACATTCCTATATCACAAGAAGAGGACTCTTCCAGAGAGACTCATTATCCGCCTAGCTCTGACTTAATTAATAATCCCATTGAAAGAATCTGCCGTTGGATACAGTTGCTTCTGAGAAGCTATAAGTCATCACTTCTCTATTGGGGATTTGAAGACATATACAAGAGATAATATCAAGTTGGAAAATCTACTAGAAACTGTTCATAAATTCAGCCAAGGCATAGAAATATGTAAGGAATTAGACAAATGAGCCAAATTTACTTTAAGAAAAGGCAAAATAGCTAGAACTAAAAGGGTAATAATCAGAGTATAATATATGTTAAAATATGAACAAAAATATAGAAACAGTATCAGGGCTCAGAACGTTATACACTATCCAAAATATAACCCTACTAGACACAGCCCACTTCATACGCAAAAGACTTATGTAGTTCAAACAGTACATTCTCTGCAAACACCACATATCCAATAGCAGTGGTCCTCAACTACTTTTTGCCTGTGAATCCCTTTGATTTCTATTTTACTCTCCTGGACCCTAATAAACATTCGATGTTTAAAAAAAAACTCCCTTTATATTTTTATAATTAAATATTATTAGGAATTGTATGGAAAAAATTGTGAAAATATTTTGTGTATTTAGTACATAAATTTTAACAGCAAAATCTTATATGGATCTTCACCTCAAGGGTCATGTGGAACCCGGTTGAGAACCACTCCCTATAGAATAATCATCAACTAACTAAAATAACTCCCACATCATATACCCAGCAACATCAACGGCCACTTGTGCACTCCGACAAAACCGATAATGGGTGCCAACACCAATAGCTTACGCAACTCACATTTTGTATTTCCGCAACTCATTTATGCTATACAAACTACACATCACATACTTTACACAATAACCGTCCATACTGAAATATATAATACCAACAACACAGCACATATGAAAGAAAACCAATACCCCCAAAAATAACACAACTCACATTGCATGTGCTCTATGTAACAGAAGAAACATCAAAATAGCACCAGATGCAACAAGATAACATTTATAACAACGCAAAACTGATGTAGTATACAAACACAGATCTACATTCACAAAAGACAATGTTGCACACTCAATTTGGCTTTTGACTCTTGTTTACCAATCTCATGCTTTTTGTCCAGGCGATTTTAACTGGGCACTGTTCCGGTACAGCTTTGTTGCTCTCGGAGATCATTAGGATTTGAAAATCTATTTTGACGCCACCTGACGACTTATCACTTATAGTTAGCCTTTCTTTGATCACCCGCCTTTACTGCGATACAAAAGTAATTTCTAGCCATGGATCAACGTTGTTTCCCAAGTCTCTTATCGTTACTCTTGTATTTCTCTGATCCATGTACTGGGGCACCAATGTATAGTCAGAGATATGTCTGATAATTTCAGCCTGTGTTTCCGCTGGATCTTTACTTTGAAAGTACAGCAGATAGTGCCATTATTTTTTACCATTTTGCTTTAGAAATGTTTGCATTTAATGTCGTGAGGACAGATTTAAACCACTACCATCCTTTAGGAAGAACAGATATTTTTCTCTTTACTTTCCTTTTTATTAGTTTCAAAATTCTCCCTGCTATATTTTTTCTAGTAACTGTGATGATATAGAAATTCTATTTGTTCATTTACTATTAAGGGACGGTTTCTTTTTACATAACTACTATGTGAACGGATTACAGTGTTTGATTCTGTGCGAGAGTCACCACTGTTGTTTGTGTTGTAACTATCTCTACGTTCGAAAATACTTATTTATGTATTCGGGATATTATTTTTATTTTATCTATTAATCATTCACTAAACTTCATTTTTCCTTCTTTTCATACTTTCAGTTGTATGTTTTGATTCTGTGTTACTTTATTTTGCTTCGACTGCTATTGCAGTTTGAGCTACGTGACATAAATATTTTTGTCGTATCCGACTTATCCGACTTACGACCGATCGACTTTACGACGATTGGCCCGCCACCTCCCGGCAGCTATAAATAGTCCAGTTGAAATCTAATGGGTTTAATCCATCTACGGATGATGTCAGCTAACAAACGCTTCACATAGGTTTGGTTATCGATCGCCACTGTGATTATCCCAAGTATTGGATGAATATCCTGTCGCGGAAACATGGAGGCAACCTCGTATTTGTTTATAAGACGACAGTTTGAAACTCCAAAATTTTTTACTAACGCCAGTATAATAGTATACAGAATGCTATGTGTGACTTTTACCTGAGAATGTACCTTAATAATGTAAATATACAAAACAAATCTATGTATAGGCTTATAGGCCGACTTACGACCAAATCGACTTACGACCAAATCGACTTACGTCCAAATCGACTTACGTCCAAATCGACTTACGTCCAAATCGACTTACGTCCAAATCGACTTACGACCGGATTGACTTACGACCAGCCAGTAGGAACCAGTTGTGGTTATCGAGAACTGGATATCGAGAACTGGCTTTCCTGACGTGGTTATAGTTTCATCTAGTAATGCTTATATAAATTGCTTCGAAGATAGAAGAAAAACGACAACTATACAGTGCAGAGAATATAATGATAATAATTTTGGTACAAGGCCAATAGAGCGGGAGGAAGTTAGGCGATTACATCAATCTCAGAGCTCATCTGATACTTATTTATGGACCCCGAAAGGAACTAAATGCAAAGACCTCGGCGATTTTAACACAAAACGAAACGAGTCGGAGGAAATACCACAAAGTATTTTGTCCGGCATGGTAACGATTCTGTCAGTTCATCGCCTTAACAACAACAATAACAATGATAATTATCCTTTCTACTATACGCACAACGCCTGAATGACATCGACCCCCAGTTCTGAACTGGTACTTATTTTATTGACCCTAAAAGGAATTAAAGGCAAACTCAACCTCGGTGGATTTTGATCTCAGAATGTAGAGACGGACGAAGTGCCGCTAAGCATCTTGTCCGTAGTGCTAACGATTCTTATTTCTTTACTGCCCACAAGGGGCTACACACAGAGGGGACAAACAAGGAAATACAAAGGGATTAAGTCGATTACGTCGACACCAGTGCGTAACTGGTACTTATTTAATCAATCCCGAAAGGATGAAAGGCTAAGTCGACCTCGGCGGAATTTGAACTCAGAACGTAGCGGCAGACGAAATACCGCTAAGCATTTCGCCCGGTTCGCTAACGTTTCTGCCAGCTCGCCACCTTAACCACCACCACAGTAACAACAACAACAGCAGCAGCCACAACAACAACAAAGAGGATATGTAGAAATACCTGCGAGAACATTCCTATCAAATTCTGGATGTAAGTAAACACCAAGGTTTTCTCCTTTCTCATAAGTCTTGCGACCAGCTATGATTTCAAACCATTCTTTATGTTCAATCCTTACTATGTCAGCACCTAACTTTTCAACAGCGTCTGTTTTGCATTTTGGTGCATGATCTGGAACTAGGATTGTACATTTGATGTTGTTTCTTCTGCCGAACCATGCGACGGCACGAGCAAAGTTACCCGTGCTTACAGTGTACACAGCTTTGGTATTCGGAGGAAGGTTTTTGAAGCTACAAAAAGCGTTGCGTATCTTGAATGATCCAACAGGGTGTAGATTCTCAAGCTTCAAATAGATCTGGAAATATTAAAATAATCAATAAAACATAATAACCGTATGTATGTATGTATGTATGTATGTATGTATGTATGTATGTATGTATGTATGTATGTATGCATGTATGTGTGTGTATGTGTATGTATGCATGCATGTCATTATTCTGTTTTATTTCAAGATTTCTTGCCAATAGAGAAAGAGTCGGGTTCTAACTAGATTTCTAACTAGATCGACAGAGTATGTAAGTATGTATGTATGTATGTATGTATGTGTGCAGATTTATGTGTTTTCTTTTATGTATGTCTTCTCATGCATAAAATTGCATATCTAAACATGCTCATATATACTTAAATGATAAACTTCTGGAAAGTTTTACAGATTTTTACAGTTCCAGTGATGGCTTGGATCTGTCGAATCAGCTTTCTCCTTTCTGGCTTTGAGAAGCCTAATTTCTCAAGATTGGTATTTAGGCAGTGTGTTACATATCCTATTCCCCAATAATTACATTTATAAACCTGAACTTGTAATCTGGTTTCAAGGTATTAACAATTTGCTTATATTTGGTTAATTTACACTGCATACAAAAATATAGACATACTACATACATACAACAGCTTGAATTTATAGAGATTAGTGTATATTTTTTTCTATGTTCATAATTTTTTGTTTAAAATATTGAAAACAATTTGCCACCAAAGATAAAACCGTTGATGAAAATTTCTTTTTCTGAATGAAATATATCCTTATTTATTTCTTTTTTCAACATAGTATATAGTAATTTCAGATAAAATATATTTCTTAGTGCACAATAAATTTTTAACATATTATATAGATCTTATTATATAATAAAATGGCCAGTGATTCTTTTCGATTAAAATATCTTTAGATTAATATTATTAGTGATCCATAAGGACCGTTGTAAAATTTTTTTACCTAATCATTTTATCTATTTGAATTTTGTTTTTATTTTTATTGCATTTATCATATTTTAAAATTATTAACGCTCATGCTTGTAAACATATTTTAAATCAGTCTCTTTTATAATTTAACAGTCCTTGCTCGGGATTGTTGTCTATTTTTTGAACAAATATCACCCTGAGGAGACTGATATGCATAAATGTGAATTTTAAAAAATTCACTGGTGAATTGTTGGATTTATATTTGTTTTAATTATTTGTTATATTATATTATATTATATTACATTATATTATAATGTAAATAAATTGTTAATATGTCAATTGTATTTCTCTATTTCCTTTAATATATATATATATATATATATATAGATATATATATATATATATACGTGGGGGTGCGCGCACACCTACTTAGACACATCCCAAGGGTTTCACATTTCTCGTGCGATACACTTCACATCTAACACACATCACATTAAACATACTTCTTGCCCTCCTCGCAGTATTTTGTACACAAAAAGATCACTTCTCACATATGTACCACAGCTAAAATACAACTCAGATTTAAGAGACTGTAAACAATCAGCTGATATCTATGATGTCAACAATGCCTGTGCATGAGGTTATCGCAACCGGGTCGGCTTCATCAGAGCTTGCGTCCGAGGCTTCTATGCTCGCCATGCTCCCCTCCTACTCGACCGAACATCGGAAAGTTTCCTTGCCGGTGATCACGCAACCTAAAATTTTAGGCTTAATAATGTTTGGAGAACACCTCACAGACCCTGTCTGCCCTAATGGCATGATCCAAAGGCAAACCATGGCAAGACAAACCAATACCGATATGGGTCACAGAAAGAAGAACGTTATGACTTCAAGCACCATGTCTTCAAGCACAAGCAAAAGATACGCAAAAAGTTCAATACCATTCCCTGCCTATCCGGTTTTATATTTTAGGAGAGTGGGTTATATATCTTTAGATATACACCTAACTTTCCTACATTAAATTGGAAGAGAACTGAACGCAGAAACTCCAAACTGATCAACAACAACAAATATTTATTGTACGGTGGAAAAATAAAACAGCTTCTAATTGTCCGGTTTTAGAGTAGCCTGAAATGTAGATGTACGGTTCTTCGAGCTGGTGCCGTTATAGAGAAAACTTGGTTCAACCACACTCAAATGGGAGAACTTGCTTAGACGTCTTGCTTGGTCGCTTTCAGGCTTGGTAAGAGACAGTCTAATAGCGGGAACGCTTCGATGTTGAAACCCACGCATGCGTGGTTAAGGATTCAGTAATGGCGCCTATGCTTTTTGGCGCCAATATGACGTCACTACAATGGCTCCCCCTTGAGTGTGAAAAACGAAATTAAAAAATTTTGGAGGGACGTCTGAGGCGAGATGGCCATCGAAACCACGCAGAAAATGCGGCACAAATATATATATCAAACACTCGGTTTTATCTTCACTGTATGAGTGGGACATCCCCTCACGGAAAATAGCAAGAGCCAACCGACTAAGATACCTAGTACCAGGCAACAGGTCGAAACTGGCATCGATGCTCAACCACAGCTCCGCAACTGACCACGACTTCCTGAGTACAGACACTCCAAATCAATACACTCGGTTTTGTCGACTCTGTTAGAGTGGATGTTTTCCACTCACGATCAACAGACCAAATTTTCCTTGTGTTAACTTTCATAGAATATTCCGTACCAGGTAAACGGTCACAACTAGCATCTGATGCTCATCTATAGCTCTGCTCACCGACCACGACCTCCCGCGTATGGACATTCCAAATTTCCTTGTGTAACTTTTTACGAACCGGATACATAGTTTTTTTTTTTTTTTTTTTTTTTGAATGGGAGAAAAAATGTTCAATAAAAAATAAAAAACTGAAATTGTCCAGTAAAAACACAATAAATCAAACGTAAATAGTTTTTTTCCAATTTCTTGGGCCAATGCACCGTCCTGCCAAACCTAGTGACATAAGGTTCGCTAGGGTTCCTTTGCAACGACGAAGGTGGTGTAATCGTTGGTGTGTGTGATTGTGATGGTGCTGATGTTGGTGTATGCATTGGTAAAGGCGTTGACAATGTATGTGGTGATAGTGGTGTGTGCGGCATTTGAAACACGGGCATGTCGTCCACGGGAGTTGAAGGTTTGTCAAGGTACGCTTTTTTTCAGACGGTCGACAGACACAATTTCTGCACGACCATTAGCGTCGACCTTGAAAAACTTTGGAGTGCGAGAAAGCACACGATAGGGTCCTTTGTAAGGAGAAACAAGGGGTCCTTTGACAGAATCATCCCTAATAAACACATGAGACCAAGACTCAATGTCTGCTGGCACTCTAAAGGGAGGTGACTGTTGTCTGGGGCCAATAGATGGAAGATTGGAGAAATACTCTCGCAACCGAGTAACATAGGACTCTGGGTGTGGTGGTTGTGATGAGTCTGGTACCACCATCGCACCTGGCAACGTCAACGTGGTGCCGTAAAGAAGCTCCGCCGAGGAGTAACCCAGGTCAGCTTTTACCGCAGTCCGGCATCCAAGGAGGACAACCGGAAGAATTTCAACCCAAAACTGCGGGTTGGGCGAGGCGCGCAAGGCGGCCTTAAGTTGTCGATGAAACCGCTCAACCATCCCATTAGAAGCGGGATGGTAGCTGGTGGTGCGTATACGATGCACCCCCAGGATTCGTGATATGTCACGAAAAAGCGTGGCCTCAAATTGCCGGCCACGATCTGTGGTCAAACTGACCGGTACTCCGAACCTCGACACCCACCCAGAAACGAAAGCCTGGGCAACAGTCTCAGAAGTAATATCTGCTATAGGAATGGCTTCTGGCCAACGTGAGAAACGGTCAACACAAGTCAACAGGTATGAGAACCCGCGACACACTGGTAACGGTCCAACCAAATCAAGATGGATGTGACGGAAACGGGCTTCAGGAGAAGGAAATTGTCCAAGAGGGGCACGAACGTGCCTATGGACCGTCGCACTCTGGCACTTCATGCAGGAGCGTGCCCAAGTGGCAATTGATCGCCGCATATTGGGCCAGAAAAACCGAGCAGTGATAAGCTTTACTGTTGCTGAGATGCCCGGATATGACAAAGAATGAAGGGCATCAAACACAGAACGTTGATGGTTCGTAGGTACTAAAGGCCTAGGAGAACCTGTGGATGTGTCACATAATATAGAGCCCTCGGATGAAGGGAGCGGAAGATAAGCAAATTTACAGTTGCTGAATTTTGACGAAGTCAAATCTAAACTTGACAAAGAAGGTTGCTCCTGCGAAATTTCCAGCAAATCAATTTCCGCGGGAGTGGAAATAGAATGCACAGGAAGTCGAGAAAGAGCATCAGCTGTAATGTTCTCTTTCCCTGGCACATGACGAATGTCACCTGTAAATTGTGAGATAAAATCCAGGTGACGAAAAGCACGAGGAGAGAGAGCTTGTCCGTTTTAGAGGACAGAGCAAAAGTGAGTGGCTTGTGATCAGTATAAATCACAAACTCTCGTCCCTCGAGTTGGTGTTGAAAATGCCGAATCGACAGATAGATCGCCAATAGCTCACGATCAAAAGTACTATACCTGCGTTCGGCAGGCTGTAATTTACAAGAAAAGAAAGCCAAAGGTTTTGTTTGATTGTCTACAGTGTGCTGCAAAACAGCACCGACCGCAGAATCGGAAGCATCCACAGATAAAGAAAGCGGAGCATCAGGAGCGGGATGTGCAAGAACAGGAACGGAGGATAACTCCTGTTTCACAGACTCAAAAGCAGATAACGCCTCATCAGTAAGAGTGAGTCCAGTATCCTTCTTAGAATGGCCTTGCAGTAGCCTCGTTAAAGGAAGTAGCTTGTATGCACACCGGTCAATGAATCTCCTGTAAAAATTGACCATGCCTAAAAAATGGCGCAACTGTCGCAGAGAGGTTGGAGGTGCGATGCGTTGAATTGCATCGACTTTAGCAGGAAGAGGTTTGATCCCATTAGAATCAACCAAATGTCCCAGAAAATTCAGGGATGACTGCCCGAAAAGACACTTGTCGGGATTAATCTTCACATTATAAGCGCGAAGACGCTGAAAAAGTTGCGACAAATGGTGGAGATGATTCTCTTCCGTATCACTAGCGATGAGTATATCATCGACATAAGCGAATACAAAATCAAGTCCACGAACGACCTCATCCATAAACCTCTGAAAAGTGCTAGTAGCATTACGCAAACCAAAACTCATAAATAGAGATTCAAAACAACCGAAAGGTGTAGTGATGGCTGTTTTAGGGATATCCTCTGGATTTACTGGTATCTGATGATAGGCCCGTACCAGATCAATCTTAGAGAAAATGGTGCATCCATGCAGGTTCGCCGAGAAATCCTGCAAATTCCTGATGGGATAGCGATCAGCTATCGTCACAGCATTTAGTCTCCGATAGTCCCCCACCGGGCGAAAATCCGAATCCCCTTTACGGGCCAAATGTAGAGGAGATGCCCATGGGCTGGTGGAGGGGCGAATGAGGACGAGTTGAAGCATATGCTCAAACTCGGCCTTGGCCGTCTTAAGACGATCAGGCGCTAGGCGACGTGGTCGAGAAAAAACCGGAGGACCAGTCGTCGTGATATAATGGAGGGTAGAATGTGCAGGTTTAACCGGCTTGAAAGTAATATCCACCAACTCCGGAAAAGACGCTAAAAGAGAATGAAAAGCGTCCCCAGCAGTGGCAATAAAAAATGCTGGGCTAAGAGGAGAATTGGTAGAGCTCCTTGCCGGCGTGGAAAGGGATGTCGAGTCATCGACAAGCCTTCGACGTCGGACATCTACCAATAATTGAAAATGATTTAAAAAATCCGCACCCAAAATGGGATGTGGAATGTCAGCTATGACAAAAACCCATTGAAAGTCTCTACGAAGACCAATGTCTAAACGTAGAGAAAGCTGACCAAAAGTAGGAATCGGAGATGAATCAACTGCGTGCAAAACAATTTCAGAACGGCGAGGTTTGTCGACTGTTAGACGAAGCGGCCAAATACTACAACAGGAACCAGTGTCAACCATGAAGAATTTCTTCGACACTTGGTCCTGGACGAATATTGCACGATTAAAAACAGGTTGGGTGGAGGAAAGGGACGTGCGCACTTTCTCCTCTACTCGTTTCCCGATGCCTTGAACGAACAAGGCTGAATACATTTTGCCGCCTTGTTCGAAAAGTTTGTATGGTACCAACACAGACCTTGCTTCTTCCAGGTAGCTCCCCGATCTCGAGAAAATTTTCGAGACCGGGAAACGCTACGAGATTGGGAACCACCACGAGATCTCGAGAAACAGAGGTTATTTACGGTGCGAGTGAGCTCCTGAATGCTACGTAGCAAATCCTCATTGGTCACCGAAGAGGACTGCCTTGCAGGATCTGCGGAAACAGTACGTGGTGTGTCCGTGGAGGACTCGGAGCAATTTGAAACAAGTCGAGAAGGGTTCACTGAAAATTCCATGACCCTATCGGCCATAGTGGCCACTTGATCTAGTGAGTTCGAGTCCGAAACTGTTGCCAATATTGTCTGGACTTGCGACGGTAACCGTGTAAAGAATATCTTTCTAAGAAGTGGCCCGTCTGTTGATTCACCGCTGAGACCGCGTAGATGAGTTAAAAACTCCGTTGGAGTTCTATCGCCTAGTTGTTCATCCGCCATCAGCTCATGAAACTTGCTGGTGGCAGATCTGGCAGTCCTTCGCAATATCTCAGTCTTGACCTCATCGTAGGTCGCGTCATCTTTCGGAGTCGTGATAAAATCCTTCGACACTTTTAGAAGCGACGAAGGCAAATTGCATAGCATTAAAGATAGCCTCCGAGTGGGCGAGACATCATGTGCCCGAAAAAAATTCTCTAACTGACCAAAAAATACGTCAGTCTCTCCGGCGAATGAAGGCAGCCTTGGCAACGCACACGTATCGGTAAATGATTCCGTCAAAGGTAAAATAGGAAGAAACAATAACGAAAAACGTGTAGAATATGCAAAAGGCCAAAAAAAAAAAATTTCACCGCAAATGGAAAAGGAAACACGCTATTTTTTTTCTGTACCTTTCTGTTTTCCTCTGTAATGTATGTGCACAATAAGAACCAAAATGGAAAAAGAAAGAAGAAAAAGAAATATTCGCTAAAAAAAAGAACAATGTGGTTGCCTTCTGTATTTTTTTTGTATTGTTTTCCTTTTTTTTTTTTTTGTAGTGTGTTTAGTTGTGTGCTTGTACTGTCTGCGGGAAAAAAAAAACTTTTTTTCTTTTTTTTTGAAAACCCACCTTGACGTGCTGAAAGAAAATGGAAAATAACAGTCAGAAAGAAAGAAAAAAACGTCTGTGTCAGCTTGGCACAATGTGAGTTTGTATAGTCGGAAATGCTATAGAGTCAATATCTCACTGTGAAATTGTTCAAAAAGTCGTTATGATGATGGCGTCGGCGGCCGGAAACTCGTGTTGCTCATACCAATGATGATGCTGATCAGTCCAGATCGTCGTGGCTGCAGTCGTTCCTTAGTCGGGGTCACCACTTTAGGAGAGTGGGTTACATATCTTTAGATATACACCTAACTTTCCTACATTAAATTGGAAGAGAACTGAACGCAGAAACTCCAAACTGATCAACAACAACAAATATTTATTGTACGGTGGAAAAATAAAACAGCTTCTAATTGTCCGGTTTTAGAGTAGCCTGAAATGTAGATGTACGGTTCTTCGAGCTGGTGCCGTTATAGAGACAACTTGGTTCAACCACACTCAAATGGGAGAGCTTGCTTAGACGTCTTGCTTGGTCGCTGTCAGGCTTGGTAAGAGACAGTCTAATAGCGGGAACGCTTCGATGTTGAAACCCACGCATGCGTAGTTAAGGATTCAGTAATGGCGCCTATGCTTTTTGGCGCCAATATGACGTCACTACAATATCAAAGTGACTTTCTGCTAGAGACATGCTTTTGGCAAAAGCTAAGAGGTACCTCACTTCTAGTGGCTTTCCAGTACGTCGGACATCAATCCTGAATTTCTGAGGGCCCGTTCTAACACGCGCGCGCGTGCGCACATGAACGCACGCACACACACACACACACACACATACACACACTCACACACATTCACACAGACACATACACATACATACATATACCCAAACACGCGCGCACACACATGTGTATGTTTTATGTAAGTATGTGTGTGTATGTGTCTGTGTATGTATGTATGTATGTTTGTGAGTATGTATGTATGTATGTCTAGTCAGGTATCACTCACGAGCAAGTATGGCCAAGTAATGTTGCAAGTCTGCTTGGTTATGAATATCGCGAGGAGATTGTTAACCTATGTTACGGACTTGCTATGATGCTTGTTGGTGTGTGTTGTATTGTGGAAGACCATCGTCTTGTGGTTTGACTGACAGCGTGCATAATAAACTAAGAAAACCCACAAACTTTAAGCTTTTGACATATTTATTATTGGACACGAATAGATAGGAAAAGGTGCAGATAATATAACGGCCGACTAAGAGGAGACAACCGTTCTGTATCTATGGAAGGCTAGCTGTGGTACATCGTGTATGAATATCCGAAGTCATCTCTTGTTCGAGTGTATCGCTCCGAGTGCTCGAGGTGGTCTGCGCCAATTTTAGAGGATGAAAAAGGGAAACATTTTAAATGATTTGAGTAAACGATATCACGTCACAGCTTCACGCTGATTGTTCGATTTATAGATCAATCACGTGAAACTGTGGTGGCTCACTCGAGACACCTAACTAAATATCTTGCGGTTGGGGTTCGAATCCCGACAGAAATCTTTTCCCAGTGACTTGAGGTGTAAGCGAAGAGAATGAAAGAACAAAATAGCTAAATCATATAGAAATACAATGTACCAGCATATGTACAAAAAGACATGCATTGAATATAGAATAAATGCTTAAAGTTCATGTAACAACGATTAAACAATAAGTTTGTAAGATATGCAAATAACCTTTACAGATCTTGGATCTCTTTCAAAACGGGGGCGCCAGTTTTCATTTATGTTTTATGTAGTGTTTTTGGTACGGAAAGACTTTCAAACTTCGTATACTTATCTATTTTGTGTTATAGAACAGAAAAAAATTTTTGTATTCGAATTTATTTCATGTAAAATATTGTCTTATTTCGATAATTTCTACTAATCACTGACGTCTATTCAGTTGAAAACAGTTAGCGCTGTAACGGTGTATATCGTATTAATCCCCTAACCCTAACTAGACTGTTAACCCTAACCCTAACCCTAACCCTAAAACTAACCCTAACTCTAGAATCCGAACTCTAAAATTGTTACACACATAGATACGCACAGCGTAATTTATTATATAAACAATATATGCATATAAATTACGATTAAACCGGATGAAATATGTCACAGGGAATAACATTTTTATGACCGCCCAGCAGTAACTCTATTCAGCTGAATAGACGTCAGTGAGTGGTTGAAATTACAGAAATAGGATAACTTTAACATGGAATAACTTGCGATGTACGTTTTTTTTGTTAAGAAGACTAAGAGTAAAAGATGTTTTATATGACACATTCTACCAGTGTCCCAAGTTTCAAAGTGTTTCGTTAGCGTTTCGTTAAGAAAATACTGGTGCCCCCGTTTTGAAATAGATCCCAGATCTTTTTCCTTCTACAAATATTTCTACAGTTCTTTTTCCTGTAAAATAAACTGTAAAAAAGATCTCTTTTTCTTTTTTTCTTTTCTTTTTTTTTTTTTTTTTGCATGTGCGTGTGTGTTAAAAAAAAGTAAATTTAGGTGAACTCTTTTGCCACTTTTGGTTATTTTGTCTGTGTGTGGCGCAATGTTGTTGGATAATGCATTATTTCCTCGTTTGAATTGATCAGGTGTGGCAGATGAGGAAGAAGATTGTTGTGGGTCTGTTTTTTGCTGGCATTTTCTTGTGTTGGTCGTTACCAATTGTCGCCATATCACGCCACAGATTCACGTTGAAGGATCAATTTATAGATTAATCACGTAAGACTGTGATCGGTCACACGTGATGCCTGAATATATATATTGTGGTTGGGGTTCGAATCTCTTCAGTAACATGCCATGAATTCACCAAATTTTTTTAAATGCCTGTTGTCACTAGCGTTATGTCCCATTACGTTCTGAGTTCAATTCCGCTAAGGTTAGCTTTATCTTTCATCCCTACATGGTCGATAAAATAAAGCACCAGTAATGCATTGGGACGCTTTAATCCACTTGTCCCTCCCCACAAACTGTTGGCCTTGTGCCTAAATGAGAAATCATTACTTAAAATTTTCTAGGCTGTCACCCTTGATTTTTTAAAAAACTAGAATTAGTTATTTAGTTTACATAGTCTATTTATTTTATAACATATGGTATTACTTGTAATGTTTTTTTTTTTGTCATATGTATATAATGTTTTCAACGTAAAATAAAATAAAATTCTCCTGCCGGTGTATCAATATGAATAGCTTACAATAAAATTTCACTGGATAGATT
>NC_142934.1:74361990-74444490 GCF_046866305.1 Octopus bimaculoides | reverse complement strand
CTAGGGGTTCCTTATGCACGTTAAAATATGGTATATTGAATTCTACATCAGGTTATTAAACAGGTCATTAAGAATGAAATGTCCGATTTTGAACTGAAAGTTTATTTTACTTCATCCCAACAAAAAGCAATGCAGTTAATCAAAGTATGCACCTAAATTATCAACACAATTTTGCCATTTTATTGGTAGCTTATTTATGCCGGATGCGAAGAGTTCTGGAGAGCAAGAGGTGATGAAGTCACGAAAGGTATCTTCTTCAGATTTGAAGTTTTTCCTTGCAAAAAATTGTCTAATGCCTGGAAAACATGATAATCATGTGGAGCAAGATCTGGTGAATATGGTGGATGACAGAGTACTTCCAAGTTCAGTTCTTGTCACTTGAGTAGCGTTCTTCGCGCAGCATGTGATTGAGCATTGTCTCGCAAGAGAAATGGCCTAACTCGATTGATCACTCTTGGTTGCTTAATTGCAAGTTCACTCATCATTTCATCCAATTGGTTGATGTATACATCCGCTGTAATTGACTTACCAGGTCTCATGAAGCCGTAGTGGATGACACCAGTGCTGGACCACCATACAAACACCATTAGCTTTTTTTGATGAATATTCTTTTTCGGATTGTGTTTTGGCACTTCGTCCCTATCCAACCACTGTGCAGAACGTTTGCTATTGTTGAAAAGAATCCATTTTTCATCACACGTAATAATACGATGCAAAAATGATTCGTTTTTATGCCGTGACAGCAAAGAACAGCAAGTTTCAAGACGATGTGTCATTTGATGTTCGTTCAGTTCGTGTGGTACCCACTTGTCTAGCTTCTTTACCTTGCCTATTTGTTTCAGATGCTGAGTCTTCAGACTGGAATCGAAACATCAAACCTTGCTGCTAACTCACGCGTAGTTTGAGATGTATACGCTTCCACTGCGGTTTCCAGCTCATCATTATCCACTTTGGTCTCATGTCTACCATGGGGCTGATTTTCAAGAGTAAGGTCACCAACCGGAACTTCTCAGACAATCGCCGTACAGTGCGATCATTCGCCACATCTTCACCAAACGTCTCATTGATGTTTCAGGCTCTCTGTAATGCATTGGTTCCACGACAGAACTCATATTCATAAACAGCACGAATTTGTTATCTATCCATGGGTTAACAAAAATTGGTTTGCAACAGAAAACTCACAATAGAATCGGATACCATGAATTGCATTCGCCGTTGATTCGCCACAGTGATCTATTTGTTGACACATGAATTTTTATTTGTGTGGATGCTTATTTTCTGACCGTTCGATGGCATTTTTTTTTTTGCACTATCTGCCCAGTTGGGCCAATATAATGTTCTCGGTAACTACTGTATATTAATATATATATATATATATATATATATATATATATATATATATATATATATATATATATATATATATATGTATGTATGTATATGACTAGCTTAAAAGCCGCACTCCTTTCGTACTTTTAAGCTAGTTCCTCTGGAAGGTTAATTGGGGTTGCGGCCCAAAACTATAGAGAGCTAAATAACATGACTATAATGACTGTATGCCCCGGTGGGGCTTAGGTTAAGAACGGATGAAAATTAATTCTCTAATGCAATCATTCTATTTGTTCCAGTCCCAAGTGGAAATCCAACTGTTGGCCAATTTGTCCCAAAGTTCTTATCGCGACGTAAAATTAACGAAGCGAATATTATTTATCTCTTCTTTGATCTATGACGTTATCTGACAAACATCAACCAAGATGGCGTGAATCAGCCAAACTTTTACCTGCTAGAAATAGCAACCCAAATGCTTCTAAATCAGATCCCAATGTTGGATGTTCAAGAGTCAAATGAAGGGCAGATTTTCAATCCTGGGATCATCCTGATTCCAAAACGGCAGAATATATCTATGTAGAGCAAATATAGACTGAGATACAGCGGTACTGGAAAGAGTGAATTTCACGTTATTAACATAGCAGTTTTGAGTAGTACAAAAAGTAATTTTTAATATAGATATATATTTAGAGTGAATTCGGAAACCTTCAAACCAATATCTGCATGCTCCACAGTTCAATCAGTTATATTTTCTGATTGGCACATCCACAATTTTTTGCGTTTGTTACTCCTTTTTAAAGATTTTGCTTGTCTTCTACTTTTATTGTTTTTTCTACTTTTATTATTTTTTTCACCTTTTGGTCTCGATGTTCTTTTGTTTAAGAGATAGGTACATTTTATACTATATCGCATTTTTTCACATTTTTCCCCGAAATTTCTGAGTGTTAATTTGTTTCGCCCTTTTAATCGCATTACAGATTAAATTCAAAGGGTATGTTCTTTTATTATGTACTTCTTTCATTTTATTAAGTTGAATAGTTTGAGACTATTATTCCTTTATTCTTTTATTCTTCTACTTGTTTCAGTCATTTGACTGCGGCCATGCCGGAGCACTGCCTTTAGTCGAACAAATCGACCCCAGGGCGTATTCTTTGTAAGCCTAGTACTTATTCTATCGGTTCTCTTTTGCCGAACCGCTAAGTTACGGGGACGTAAACACACCAGCATCGGTTGTCAAGCGATGTTGTGGGGACAAACACACATACACACACACACACATATATTATATATATATATATATATATGTGTGTGTGTGTGTGTGTGTGTGTGTGTGTGTGTGTGTGTGTGTGTGTGTGTGTGTGTGTGTGTGTATGTGGTGAATCTTGGAGGCATGAAGTGGATTCGATCCACTATAGCCAAATTTAAATTAACACTTCAACAGAACTTTTCTCACGGTAAAACAATAGTTTTTCTGTGATAGCAGTTTTACTTTTGCCAGATTGCCTTAGGTAGGCCGAAATAATGTCTTCACCACTTGACCCTTCTAACCTCTTCTATTTCACCAAACGCTAGAATTAGGATAATAAGACTACCGACTAAATCTATTGTTCTCAACGATATGTCTATCCTTCTGGATAGTTATAAAAGCAAGAACCCCATAGCAAAAATCAGTGGTCACTTGGTGACGACTCAACTAGTCAGTCACTTGGTGACGACTCAACCAGCTAGTCACTTTGGTGACAACTCTTGAGTTGAGAGAAAGCTAACATCACTTAGTGAACCGACCACTAGAATCATGGAAGCAGGCAGACAAACGGTCAGAGGGAAAAAGAAAGACAACGTCCCATACTCTCTCACTCTCACTCTCACTAGCTCTAATTCTGTTCTCTTACAACATCATTCTATCTCTCTGCAATTACTACTAAACAATGACGAGAACACAAACTATACAAGGAAAATCTACATCTATCTTTACTTCGCATGCTTTAGGATTTTATTCACCTGCCCGTCGAGGCAAGGTATATTCGATGTAACGGTAAATAAATATTTCCAGAAACCACATAATTGCAAAGCGAACTACATGACCATGTTTGCGCCAAACAAATTATGTTGT
Organism: Octopus bimaculoides; assembly: GCF_046866305.1. NCBI lineage: Eukaryota > Metazoa > Mollusca > Cephalopoda > Octopoda > Octopodidae > Octopus > Octopus bimaculoides. The sequence continues at coordinate 74,441,048 of NC_142934.1, read as the reverse complement.
TGTTGTTATTGTTTTTAGGCTATACAAAATTAAATAAAAAGAAACTGCCAAAAATTTGTATCCAACATAAACCACAAAACGCTATACAGAGTAAACATTGGTTACAAACTTTGGAACAAGGCCAGTAATCTCAGGGTGGGGTGGGGTAAGTCGATTACATCGACCCCATTGTTCAACTGGTAATTTATTTTATAGACCCCGAAGGGGATGAAAGGCAAGGTCGGCTACAGAGGAATTTGAACTCAGAACATAAAGACAGAAGGAGAGGTAGAATCTTTGACGGAGGTAGAATCTTTGACGTTGCTCTCTTAGGGGTAGTTTGTCCTCTTTGATCTCCATCTGGCACCCAACTCTCAACTTGACTCCAAGTAGCTGTTTACATGCTCCGACGACCATACGCCGATAAACCGTATCGACAGGTGAACTACATCAGGTGAGTGTAACCAACGGGTATGTAACTCTTGGTAAGTTAGGGACTTATCTACCTATGCATGTGAAAACTGGATCCGGCGGACTCTACACAAGAAACGATCATGATTCAATGGAGAAGAAGGCAACTGCAGCAATGCATTGTGGAGTGCAGAGAGCAAGGAGAGGAAAGTATCCGTCTCCGTCCCAAATCGTCTTGACCTTGTCTGACCACTGGATTGAAGAGGATCACGAACGAGAGAGTGAGGTTGTCGGTACGCAACTCTTCTTCACTTTAAACAAAATCTTTGCGCTAGTCTTTCTGTCAGCCTACATCCAATGATGACTAGAAGGTTCTCGACCTCGCGACGGAGAACATGTTGTCCAATAAAAAGACTATATAGTCACGGCTGGAATACTTTTGAACATAGGGAAGGGTCTGCTGGATCAGGGTTGACGTAGATCTAAACAACAACAATAACAGACTTTATAACCAATGGAGAATTTCAAGCTTAGAACAAGAACGTCTCTCGGTGCTGAACTCGGCTTTGTTCCCTATATTTTGGACTTCAAGGAACACGTATAAGAATTTTAAAAGATGAGTGAGAAGAATAAAAAGCAGTAGAAATGTAGGCCATATTCTACATGTCTTTAAGGAGCCTGGAATTTCAAGAACAAAAGATCAAAAAGAAGTCTAACCGAACTCACGTTTATAATTTTATTTTATTTACTTTTTACTTTCTACTTACAACGTTGCCATTGACAATAAAACTCCAATCCAATCAAGAAAATACACACACACACACACATACACACGCGCGCGCGCGCATATCTAATTTATGGAGTTAATAATCTGAAGGTGTGTGTTTGTGCACGTACGCTTGTATGTATGCATGTATGCATTAGTGTGTGTGTCTGTGCGTGTATGTGTGTGTGTCTGTGCGTGTATGTGTGTGTGTGTGGCTCTCTGTCTCTCTTTGTCTGTCTCTCTTTGTCTGTCTCTCTTTGTCTGTCTCTCTTTGTCTGTCTCTCTCCCCTCTCTCTGTCTGTCTGTCTCTTTCGCTCTCCATTGATGTTTAATAGAAATCATCTCTAATGACAGTTTTATTCCTAATAACCTAGACTTTATAACGATGTCTTTCAATGTGTGTGTGTGTGTGTGTGTATTTGTGCACGAGTGTGCGCACATATATATATATATATATGTGTGTGTGTGGAGGTGTTGCCCATTATGTTATATTGCAACTTGTAAAGTGTCATCTTAATGACAAAATTGTGTATTACAGCATTATAAAAATTTCAACTGAATATGAAACGTTGCATTACGACATTGTAAAAGTTGTCCTAATTAATAAGCGAATCATCCTCGACAAATCTTCAGCGACAAATCTTCAGCTTGACCTGATTTATACAGCTAGTAAAAAAATAAATAAACATCTTTCAGTAAACTGCTGACCATTGTTAGAATTGAGAATCACGTGATTTAGGCTCTAAATATTGATACTTATTGTGTATGGTTCAATAAATCGATAGGTAGGTCGAGAGACTGGGAAGAAGTACAGAAATACGAGGGCGGGTGAAAAGTTTTGGGTAAAAGGAAATACAGAAGGATCAGTTAATTATGATTTTATTCAACATATTGCAGCGGTCCTTCAGTTTTTCTAAGCCCTGTAAAAGAATTCGGAAGTTTGGGCCACCAACCAAGCCTTTTGCGATACCCTTAAAGCCAGGAACCTTTCAGCACCCCCTCGTACATGCGATATAGTTGATAAATGTTGATGTAGGCAGAATTTCTCAAATTTGAGGAAGGGGTTTTGTTGATTTTATTGACTCTAGTGTTGCACCTGACAGGTACTACGTTTGTTACTCTCAGAAGGTTGAATGGCAATGTGGAGGCCAGATTTGAACCCAGAACAATGAAACACCAAAGTCATTGGCGACCTTTATTTGCACACACACATGGTCGTCCGTCGAGGTGACGAAGACCATCTAATCATCCTAGATGAAGGATGACTGATGACTTGCGCGGTGACTTTGTTTAAAGTGAAGAAGAGTTACGCACCATCAACCTCACCTCGTCCGTGACCGTTATCAATTCAGTGGCAAGACCAGGTCAAGACGACTGAAGATGAAGACGGGTGCAGTGGATGATCAAGAAGTCTTACTCGACTCATCTTGCACTTGACTATCTGCACTCCACAATGCATTGCAGAAAACCGCCTTTTTCTCTTTGGAACCACAAAAGTTTCTTCGGCAGAGTCCGTCGGATGCAGTTTTCGCATGCATGCAAGACCTACACACACACACACACACACACACACACACACACACACACACACACACACACACACACACACACACACACACACACACACGATACAATTCGTAGATAAAATCTTATATGCCTACAGTCTTTTTCGTTAACTGTTTCAATATTTGCATAATGTACTCGTTCAAACCAACTGTTTTAATGTTTCTTATACTTTTCGTTGTTGGCACTCCGTCGCTTACAACGTCGAGGGTTCCAGTTGATCTGGGGTTTTTTTCGACCAACGGAACAGCCTGCTCGTGAAATTAACGTGCAAGTGGCTGAGCATTCCACAGACACGTGTACCCTTAACTTAGTTGTCGGGGATATTCAGTGTGACACAGTGTGACAAGGCTGACCCTTTGAATTACAGGCACAACAGAAACAGGAAGTAAGAGTGAGAGAAAGTTGTGGTGAAAGAGTACAGCAGGGTTCGCCACCATCCCCTGCCGGAGCCTCGTGGAGCTTTAGGTGTTTTCGCTCAATAAACACTCACAACGCCCGGTCTGGGAATCGAAACCGCGATCCTATGACCGCGAGTCCGCTGCCCTAACCACTGGGCCATTGCGCCTCCACTATACTTTTCGTACCCTGTGAGAAACCAGCAGTCGGAAGGTATGGTACCTTATGCAGTTTCATAAATTAGTGTATTACACTACTATTGCATATAATCACGAAACAGGCAACGACAACATGTGATCTTCACTACTAATTGTATTACATTATAATGTATTATCCAATATTAAATGTATTTGTGTCATATACATGTTACAATCACTTCTGCGTATGTTGAACTATTAATCTCTACACATTTTGTTTTCTCTCTCCGTTTTCTTTACCTCTTAATCTTTTCTGTCGAAGAGCGAAGGCTGGAAACATAAAAGACTTTTCCATTCTTCCCGAGCGTTAAACTAATACATCTGCTTGTTGTTCCTACACCTGTCTTCGTCTTTTGTTTTCTGTAATTTTGAACTATATATTGGGTTGAGGAATAATTCATGGTCTTTTTCTTTTTTGAAAATTTATTTTAAACAAAAAACTTCAATAAATTAATCAATAATATACTCTCCGTTATTGTTTACGACTTCCTCCCATCGGTCAATAAGATTTCGATAGTCCCTCACAGCTGCACGCACATTTGCGATGTTTTTCTCAGTGCTGCTGTCAATGTCGACATTTTTTTCGGTCATCTTAGAAACGTCTGAACCACTCGTAGACTTGTGTGCGGTTCATACACTCCTCTCCATACACTTTCTGCAACTTAGCGTAGGCCTCTGAGCAGGTATCGCCATGACAACTTTCTCTGTCGTGGTCAATGCGTCGATCACACGCCACACACCTTCCTTCCAAGCACTGCTGTAAACAGTAGAAGTGAGCTAGAACGTTAAAACTTAATGCAAATGCACAGCAGAGTTCAAGGTCAATCTTTGCCAAGCAGCTTTACTTTGCATGCTTTAGCTTCGTTACTATGGCTAAAGTCCGTTGATTAGACCACGTGTATTATTCGACTTTAAAGTTCCACAAGTAATTCAAGAGGCGAGAGTTTTGTGCACTGTATTGATCCAAGAGTGAGTTTGATAAGTACCATTCTCTAAACATGCGGTTCAGGAGTCCACTTATGTTACTTTACATCCAAATAATATAATATAATATAATATAATATAATATAATAATATAATGTATATATGCATACTCATAAATATATGCATATACATATCTATCTATCTATCTATCTATCTATCTATCTATCTATCTATCTATCTATCTATCTATCTATCTATCTATCCATCTATCCATCTATCTATCTATTTATCTATCTATCTATGCACATATATATATATAAGTATGTGTACGTGCATGTGTGTGTGTGTGTGTGTGTGTGTGTGTGTGTGTGTGTGTGTGTGTGTGTGTGTGTGTGTGTGTGTGTGTGTGTGTTGAGAGAGAGCATCACTTTCTTGATATCTCTCTAAGGATGTGAAACCCAGAAGTTTGAATTAAATGTTTGGCGACATTTGTTATGCGTGGTGAGGCGTCTTTTCTATTCATCTCAAAATAGCACACCTTAGGAAATAGCACACATTAGGAAATAGTTAGCTTTGATTAACAGCTGACAAACTAGAGAAATAAATACAACCAAAAATCTCAAGCATCAAAACTTAATAGTTCAGTCTTTAAACTGTTGTAGTTTGTCAGCTTGTTCCTGTTTGACAAGTTTAATGCCTTAACTTAGTTGGCGTGTCAAACACACTGTATTCACTAAAATTTGGTTACTAACAAGGTAACCTGCAAGGGATTTTCCCCAAATATAATATCCTTGTATTGATTGAATTATGTTAAGCGGGCATCCGCCATAGTGTGAAGGCGCGTGACCTTGTGATTAGGAAGTTGCACGCAAGATTGTGGTTTTGATTCATAGAGGGGGTAGCTGGGAAGTGCGTTGTGTAATGTAGCTCAGAAATCTGAGCAAAAATGCTACGCTTCTTGTGCTCCTCTGCTTCTTCATATTTCTAAAAAGGCTCTATTATTTATTACTCAACGACTTTTTATCGGTTGGCAGATATAAGCACCGTCAGCAAACAATGTTTGCTCAAAGTATAAACAAAACCAAAGGCTTCCTTTAGGCTCAAAAGTCCGAGCACTTCTAACTGACGAGACACAACATTTCGAAACACCGATATCCCAGAATCCATTCCCCAATGAACCGAGTGCGTCATGAACTTGTCGTTGTAAAAGGGAGATTTTGCTCTCCTGTGACGTACACTACAGTGACCGACGTATTTTGCGTTTGAAACTTGCCTGGATGCATTAAGAATGAATATACAAATAATCGTTTCATTATAATCAATTTTTCAAGAATAAAGGATCTTTCAAGAAGGATTCATTTTCTAACCAAGAAACTGTTTTCGTTGAAGGATGTTTGCAGGCCTACTTGACTGAAGCTTGTCAATCCGCTTAGGATGGAAGGTCAATTCTCCTTGAATGTGTGTGAAAGCATTCGGAGAGACACACTTTTCGTTTCTTATTTTTGTTGTTCTGTGAATCTGTCATATATCAGACTCCACGAGACATCAATAAGGGATCTTCTATGTGTTGCTTCTTCGTCTTGCAATAAATTACAGCCAAATGCTCCTAGATTATTGCATTGTAATATACATGTAGTGGATCTTGCAGGCATAGCGTGAATTCGATCTTAGATAGCCACATTTAAATTAACACTTCAACAACACTTTTCTCACGGTAAAACCATAGTTTCCTGTGACAGCAGTTTACATTTGCCAGATGCCTTAGCTAAGCAAAATAATGTCTTCGCCACTTGACCCTTCTAACCTCTTATAAGCTACCAAAAGACAGAATTAAGATAACAAGTACTACCAACGAAATTTATTGTTCTCAACGATGTGTCTATCCTTCTGGATAGTTATAAAAACAAGAACCCCCAAGCAAAAGTCAGTGAGTTAGTGAGAACCCGAGTTAGAGAGAGCGACCATCTGTTAGTGAACGGACCACTAAAATCATGGCCACAAGCAGGCAGCCACTAAAGACAAACAGCCAGAGGGAAAAACAAAGTTACAATCAGTGACTATGCGGGACAACTTCCCTCGACTCTCTCACTATCACTAGCTCAGCTCACTTTCTGTTTAGAACTTTACTCCATCTCTATCTGTAATTACTACTACACAATGACGAGAACACAAACACAAACTATACAAGGAAAATCTACATCTATCTTTACTTCGTATGCTTTACGATTTTATCACGTGCCCGTCGAGGCAAGGTATTTTACAATGTAACGGTAAAATAAATATTTTCTTTACAACTTCAATCACTGTTCTTTCATCTTTACATAATGGCAATCAACTAAAAACTTCCACCGTTACATACTGTATATGTTACGCCATCACAGTATCGACCAGACTGTCGATTGTTGTTATACATCGCTGGTCACAATGCGCTTTCCTGAATTATTTAAACTTTCGAATGCTTGGCGGGTAAGCCAACATTCCCCTCGGACAGAACACCGGTCTGTTGCAAGGTTAACCATTTATAGCTGAGTGGCGTGGAGCAACGGGAAATGAAGTGTTTTGATCAATAACATGAAGCACAGCCGGTCTTGAAATCGAAGCCATAGTCTCGCGATCGTGAGTGCACGCCTTAACCATTAGATCACGCGCCTTCATCGAAACTGTATATATATATATACTAGCTGGTGTACCCGGTAATTCCCAAGGGTAAAAATGTTCTATTGAAACGCCTTCTTACTCTGATATAAGAAAGCAATTTCGTTATAACTGCCACAAAAGGTGTATTTTCCGTCGCGAAAAAGTACAAAAAACTGTCAGCTGGAGGAAGGAGAGATTGTCAGAGATTGTCGAGAGAGGTTTTCAGAGGTTGGCGAGAAAGATTGTCGGAGGGTGGCGAGAGAGGTTGTCGGAGGGAGAGACATCTTTGTTCCAAAATTTCAGTCTTGCAGGGCTTCGTGATGCACAATGTTTTTGGTTTTGCCGTTGGGTGCATAGATGAATAAATTTTCCGGATTTCCAACTCTGGAGCATCCGACATAAAGCTGTCCGTGACAAAAAACAGGTTCTGCAAGATTAAGGCCCACCACTTCCAATGTCTGACCCTGTGCTTTGTTGATACTCATTACAAAGCTTAATCTCAGTGGGATTTATAGACTTTTGAAATCAATTTGTGTCGGAAGGAATCAGAGGAATCTTCGGAATGAAAACATCTTCGCTACTTGATTTCCCAGTCAGTGTTGTCATCTCCAACACTGTCTGCATCAGTTTTTTGATAAGTCTCGTATCATTGCATAATTTTGGGGGATCGAGGTTTCTTAAAAGCATAACTGAGGCTCCAGCCTTTAGATGCAATTCATGCGGTGGTAGACCTCAAGGTGCAAGGCTATTGAGGAATTCAACGGGGTAATGAACATCGTCATTGGTGTGGAGCACAGTATCAATTGACTTGTATGTCCGACCAGAGGTTGATTGTTTACGCCATCGACTGCGACATTTATTTTGCGTCAAAATTGCACGTTTTCTCAACCAACAATGCTCTCTGAATTGTGTGACAACAAATTGCCAAAGGGTAAACTAATCATCCCACCCTGCTCAAGAATTACAACATCGTTTCCAATATCCATTAATTGCCTGTAAAAATTGTCCTTGTGCGCATCACCACCTAACGGCACTCTCATGTTTGTTGTGAGATTTGATGCTCGCATTTACCGCATCTGCTCTTGTTCCCTTTGGAATGACTGGAAGCGTCGAAAGTCACCTGCAAGGAGTACTTGTTAGGCCACCCGTTAGCCTTATGTTGTGCCTCATATCTTGAAGTAATCTATCAAAAGCCTCAAAAGCCCCCTGATAACTCATTGTCGCTTCATCCCAAATGATCAATTTGCACTCGGTGAGAATTTTTGCTTTTGCAGTGCCATGGCTGATATTGCAGGTCGCTATCTCTTTTTTTTGAAAGGTCCAGAGGCAATTTGAAGCACGAATGAGCTGTGTGTCCACCGTTTAACAGAGTTGCAGCTATTCCACTTAACGCCACGGCAAGGGCTATCTGTTTATTTTGTTGCAGCTTCGCCGAAATAAGATTGATAATAAATGTTTTGCCAGTTCCACCTGGAGCATGTTCCACCTGGAGCATGTTCCACCTGGAGCATGTTCCACCTGGAGCATCGAGAAAGAAGAGATTACCAGTCTCGCTATGAGTAGACGAAATAATGGATTCGAAGGTAGTTTTTTGATTTTTGTTCAATTTGTGTTCATTATCAGCCACAAACGCTGCCATTTCTTTGACGTCATAATTGCTCTCATGTACATATTCGATTTCAAGGGCTTTAGGTGACATATCTGGTTGAGGTAGACCAAAAGCAGCAACTCCACTGCCACCCATGGATTTCATTCGGTTGTCTAGATCATTGAATGCTTCGTTGAAAATAGCCTCGTTGTATTCGACAGTTTCCGATGGGTTCTGCTTTTGAAATCTGCCTTTGAATGCTTTCTCTGTAATTCTTCCAAAGCGTTATAGGATCACTCAAGGCACATGTCATGAGCATGATGGAGAATAATTGGCGTAGTTGAGTTGGCATTTTGGCGACAGAAGCTACGTCGAGTGTTTGGTGCTAGTGAACATCATCTTCAAGTAGTCCATGTTTGGCACAGGCCTCTCTAAAGATTGGACAGAGCTCTCCATTAAACATTCGCAGATATTGAAAACATGTGGGACCTCGGACAGTGTGTAGGAGGAGACGTAAAAAGAAGCACTCTTGTTGATTTCGATGGACTGTGTCAACTTTCCCGATAACATTGCTTTGAAATATATCTTCTGCCTCATAGACGATAACTGGAGTTCCATGTATACGTTTTACCCAGTTCTCCTGACCAGGTGTAATAGACAGGTACTTGAACATAAAGCAGGGATCGGGCAAAATTGTCTGTTTTGCATAGGTCGAAGAAAGCTGTAAGAGTTGTTTTGGAGGTGGTTGTTGAAATTGCTGTTGAGCATTATATTCCGTGAAATAGACACGCTCTCCGCTTTCAAGATGAACAGCTAGATTCACAACCGTTGGCTACCGTCTGTGAAGTGGGAAGCCAAATATATGCCAAATCGCCTCTTTTGATGATATGTATCTTCCCAATAGATAACGTCTTATTTCATTCGTTCGCTGTTCATCCGCATTAACTCCAAAAACTGCCATTTGGGACCCTTTGTTGATGTATTTGCAGATGCATTTGATGCTCTTTACAGAATTACATGATTCGACGTTGATGTTTGCCTCAGACATTTTCGATAGGAGTTTGTTGCAGGGCACAATCCATCTGTCAACTTCAATCTCTTACTGGTATATCTTCAGTGTTGCAGTATAACCGCCATCTTCAGGTCTGCGCCACCTGTAGAGTGGATAACCGTCATGTCCAGTTCACATTTCTCGAACGAATGGTCTGGGGAACCTTTTGGTGCACATATTATTCTCCATGCAAGGAGACAAAGGGTTAAAGCTGCCACAGGGCCCATGAATCATGTGTTTCTTCACAATGTTGTAGAGGCGAGCGTCTTGATCTGGGTTTGGGAACCCTGCACAAATGATGTCATCAATCGACTCTGAATGTATCCTCTCCTTGCACCATATGAGGTTATGCGAATGAGGCAGACCCCGTTTCTGCCTCATTTGATTGTGTACATCCAAACATTGAGGTCACCAAAGATTTTACAATCTTTAAGCAGCCACCAATGTTTTGCTGTTTCAAGCTGAAGACCCTTGCAATTATGTCATGTCTATCACTGCTGTGTTGACCTTCGAAGAAGCAGTCTAGGATGTTTTGCCATTTGGGATTGCAGGTAAAGGTGATGAATAAATCAGGCCGTCCGAACTTGCGCACGTAGGCCATAGTATCCTGGGTCTGCTGATAGATGTATCGTGGAGAGCCAATGAAGTTTGCTAGTAGGATAACTTGCTTATCAACATTGTGCACGTTGCCGTCTTGACTGAGTGCATCTTTCAAATGAATATATTTTTCGGACCTCAGCTTCAGTTTGTTAGTGCGAATGAAAATGTAACGTTCAGTTTCGATCTTGGCATACATGTCAACCATAAACTGCCTTGTGACTCCCTGGAAGCGCAAGAGTTGGTTGATTTCTCCCTCTCTCACCATCAACCAGTAGGCGTAAAATTGTCGACAGGATACTTTTTCGTTGATCGGTAGTCCAGTTGAGCGGTCAAATTGAAGAAATCTCAAAGTGATAGCCATCTTCTCTAAGCAGTCGTATGACCGGTGTGTCTCTTTAATGAATGATAATTGATTGTCACAATGGTTGAGAATAATATCTCGTTCGCCGTGCTGTTCTCCAGCCATAATGATGGCCACCTCATTATTAGCAGGTGCATTGAATCGCCGAGCATGTTCGCCAGCTGGTCGTTTGTCAGCTGTGATGACGACTTTGAGATTAGGCACCTCGTTCATCCTCTCCAAAGCGCATTTCAAGCTATTCACATAGGTATTAGTTGAATGAAGCATTGTCTGTAATTTTGCAATCAAACGTTTGTCAATACCTTCATTCAGCCTGCACTGCTGGTCACCTTCCTTGCCGTCGCCTCCCATAAAATGCACCTGGACAAATTTCGACTCTGCATCTGGTAAAGGTCTTAGGCTCCCCACTCGATGATAGCATTGATCCATGATTTTGAAAGTTGAAAAGAGACCTTGTCGAGTGAAATCTTCTCCTGCACGGAATGATGTTATCATGAAGGATGCGTTATATTCCCCTATTTTATGACGGAAATTGATACTGTCGGGAGTGTTTTGTAGAAGAAGCTGCAATAATACGTCTGGTGGATCTTGCAGTCTGTCCAGCCTCACACTAGTTTCAAAGCAGCACATAGAAGGAGTCTCATTTGGCCATTTTAGAACCTTACAATAAGAAGAAACAGTATTCATTTTGCCAATGGACACTTGACGATTCATTGTTGGGTTTCATTTCGTCGTGCCCTTGAAGATGCCTCTCTTTGGGCTGCAAGACGGCTTTGTGTCGCCTCGAGGGTCTCATTTTGTCATGCCCTTACATTTCTTTGTCTTTGCATGGCTAGACGTCGTTGTGTCTCTTCGGCTGTCTCCTTATAAAAAAAGGTTTTGGTATGCATGTTAAATGAATAAAGTATAAAAGTCATATTGTCTTCAAAAATTAGAAATTCAACACACTAAAAATCAATATTCAAATTAATAGGACATAAACAATGAAACCTCTAAAATATTTCTAAATTCGATGCCTCACTTAGTTTCATCAAAATGTTGTATGAACTGTAAATAAGCAATAAATATTATGATTTCTAAAATACAGGGTGTCCCAACTCAATACAGTGTGGAAGTTTGGTTTCATTTTTTAAGAATTTTAAGCATTCAAAGTATGAGTTCATTGTATTGGGACACACTTATTAAATAGGTTCTGGAATCAAAACTTATCTACTAACATCGAAATGGTTTAACTGGAAAAATGCAGAATTATCGGAGTTATGGGCATTCAAAGTGTAATCAAATTTATTTGAAAGCACTGCATGCATTGCCAGCATTTAGTTATTTGGAGATGCTGAAAAAATGTCTAAATTAATTACAGCAATATGTATATAACTGTTTAGATATTGAAGTAGAACAGACGAAGAATAATTGTTTGATTTAGTAAATATAAAATATAATGAATCAGAGACTTACTTGAGATCGCAGTTGTCGCATTAGAGCAGCTTGTGAAATAGAAGTACCCATTTTAAAGGTTAACTTCATCAAGGTTAATTTATTAAAGCTAATATATAAATGTAGTATATATAAGCGCAAAAAGTATATAAATGTATGAATGAAGTCTTTAAGGTTTAAGATTCAAATCAAAAAAGGGCAATAAGGTTTAGCAGTTCAAAACTGTGAGCAGTGAAATGCAGAATTAGGTCCGCTGATCGTGAGAATCAAATATTGATCGCTTCGCTAAAAACTGACAACTGTAAATACAGGAGTTATGGGTTATTTCCCTTGGGTGTTTAAATAAAATATATTAGTTGTATGTAGTAGATATAAGGATCCCTTCCAGGGGTCCTATTATCGATATTTTCAACAATCTAAGTATGTCACGAGGTTTCCAGACACGAGTTCTACTCACGAGTCAAGTTTCATCAAATTCGATAAAACGATACAGGAGGGGTTAGCTAACAACTCCGCAAACAAACAAGTCCACAGACAGAATTTCCCATATATGTAGTATATATATATATATATATATATATATATATATATATATATATATATATATATATACCAGCTGACGTACCCGGTAATTCCTGGGAAAGCGGGGCTCATCCTTTGGTTCCGTTCTCATAATTGTTTCTCTAATCCATTAACCACAATACAAAGTATGTAGCCCTCAAAACGTTCTTTCTGCATTACAGAGAATACCGAACTGTCTTACACAGGATTTGGTTTTTAGGAATTCCCAATAAGTTATGAATACCCAAATTGTGAATTCAGTTATGCAATAACATGAAATTAGTTACCCGATAGTAAGAATTGAAATAAAGTAGCCTCGAAAAAGGCTTTAATGCGTTCCCAGCGTATATAGAACTTAGGAGGAAATACTAATCAGGTACGTATACTAAAATCGTGAAGCATGTTACGTAATAACAGGCTAATCAGATATGAGATAATAACAATTCAATGTGAATAACTCTGAAAAGGGCTTTTGTGCGCTCCCGGAGAATATCATCCTTAGCAGCGCTAGTGTTGGCGTATTCGCGAATAAGTTATTAACCGAAATACTATTTACTTGTTTAAGGGTTGTGCGGGATAAATTGCGAAAATAACTCTAACAGTTCAAATACTAAGAAATAAGTATACTCAATTTGATTTATATCAAATGAATTAGAAAAAGGAATGGGTTATTTCCCTTGGCTGTTAAAATATGGGCGAATGGGTTATTTCCCTTGGCTTTTGAAATGAAATACATTAGATATATATAAGGATCCCTTCCAGGGGCCTTATTATCGATTTTTTTCAACAATCTGAGTATGCCATGAGGTTTCCAGAGATGAGTTCTACTCACGTGTCAGGTTTCATCAAAATCGATATAAAACGATGTAGGAGGAGTTAGCTAACAACCCCACAAACACACCCACAGACAGAATTTCCCACTTGTGTAGTATATATACATATATATATATATATATATATATATATATATATATATATATATATATATATATATATAAATCCAAAAATAGGACAAGAACGCAAAACATCCAGACAGTTAGGTGATGCAAGAAAGGGACAACAAAGCACCCAGACAGATGATACAAAGAAAACCAAGACGGGTCATTCGAAGTTTTCTATCCTCAGTCGAGTTCCAGATTATCTTTGCAATTTCAGCTGGTGCCTGTTAAAACTTATGTCCCTGCCGTAAGGCTTTACCCCCACATACGCAAGCTTAGTTCAATTCGTCCTTAGTCGAAAGACACCTGTTGTTATGTCCTGTTAATTGCATTTGTATTTGTGTAACATTTCTCTGGGGTTTTTTCCGTCCTTGTTTTTGTATACATTCGCTGCTTTCTTCCAAAGAATCTAGTGCTCTTAGCTTAGTTTTTCCTTGAGGCTGGCCAGATTGGAGCAATCTCGAGTATAACCAGCCGAAAAGATAATCTGGAACTCGACTGAGGATAGAAAAACGTCCTGGTTTTCTTTGTATCCTCTGTCTGGATGTTTTGTTGTCCCTTTTTTGTATCATCTAAGTGTCTGGATGTTTTGCGTTCTTGTCCCATTTTTGTATTTTTTATATATAAAATATAGCAGCGTACTTTGGTCTCTCTCTCTCCCTCTCTCTCTCTCTCTCTCTCTCTCTCTCTCTTTCTCTCTCTCTCTCTCTCTCTCTCTCTCTCTCTCTTCTCTCTCTCTCTCTTTATAATGTATATATATATATAAAACAACACTATTTACAAATACTCCAGAAAAATATGCGAAATTAAAAAAAATATCACTGATAAAAAGTACTTTCGTAATTTCCCGTCCCGATGTCACAGGTCCATACAGAATATAATTAAAAGCATGCGAAAATAAATTTTGTAAGTATGACACAAAAAATTCTTTTAATTATGCAAAGCAACAATAACTGCATTAGAAACACCACTTTATCTTTTTTTCTTTCTATTTATTTTAGTCATTAGAATGCAGCCATGCTGGAGCACCGCCTTGAAGAATTCTTAGTCGAATGAATCAAACCAAGTACTTATTTTTTTAAAGCCTGGTACTTGTTCTATTGGGTTCTTTTGCTGAACTGCTAAATTACCGGTGTCGGGTGCTAACCAATTCACACACACACACACACACACACACACACACACACACACACACACGCACGCACCCACGCACGCACACGCACACGCACACACACACACATATACACGTTGGGCATGTTTCGGTTTCTTTCAAACAAATCCACTCACAAGGTTTTGGTCGGCCGAGGCTATAGCAGAAGACACTTGCTCAAGGTGCCATGTAGTGGGACTGAACTTGTAGCCATGTGGTTGGAAAACAAGCTTCTTATTACACAGCTACGCCTTACACCACTATGGAACTAAAACCTTTATCGCCACATATAACATTCAGGTCACAATAATTCAAGAGATTCAAAAAACATTTTTACCGGAACATAGGATACCCAATATTCTCCTAGGCTTAATATTTTGCTGTGGTGGTGACCTGGCACTCCGTCGGCAACGACGATATGTATTCCAGCAGATTCAGTCAACCGAACAGACTGTGGTGAAAATAACGTGAAAGTGGCTGAACACTCCACAGATACGCGCACCCTTATCGTAGTTCTTAAGGAGGACTTAACATAACACAAAGTGTAACAAGGTTATTCCTTTAGTTTACAGGATTTACTAATTTTTACCAGATGAGTGGAGTGAAACAATGTAAAATAAAGTGTCTTACTCAAGGACATGATCGAACTCGCGACCTTATGACCGTGAGCCGAATACCCTATCCACTACAACACGCACCTACACACTCAATGATGGTAGTCTTATAACATACGTAGAATCTGGAATTCAGTACACGCATATCACAAATGACATTCATAAAATGGTACGAGAAGAAACTATACAAGAAATGTAGGCAGTAACACGACGCATATTAATAATACCCGCACGAGCACACACACACACACACACAAGAATTGGTGTCTCGTAGAGTTATGTGGAACCCCTGCTATCAGGAATGGGTTGGATCCGGCTATCTGCTGAGTTCATTGTAAAGATTGTTTCGTCACTTTCGTGTGGAAAATGAAGGAGGAGAAGGAATGTGCTACCTATCAACAATCTTGTTGAAAGGTAAGCGGAGAACATAGTCCGATTGCACAGGCCTGCTCTGGATATTTGTCTGTAGACTGGAGGAGAACAGCTTGGAGAGGGGTCTTGTCCTAGTGGTTAAGGTGACTATGGTTTTAGGGGATTTCCACAACTATCCATCGATGTTCTCACCCTTTAAGGAGATTTTTCTAAGTTTGATTTTTCTGTTTTGCTATATCCCACTTTCTGAACAAATATTTATGAAGTCACACTCTGAAGCGTCCTGTACCGTGCTGGGTCTTTTAGTTAAACCTTGTGTTTAATAAAGAAGACATTTGTGTTTTTTAGGACGAATCCCGCTATCGGTCGTGTTCATTGTGAGAATCGTCCAGCCATCCACCTTTAACAAGGCAGGGCAGGCAGTGTTTCACTGCCTCGTGTCGGTGGCAAAAGTGATCATGTAGCGATCGAGGCTGAAACAATTGAAGACGGAAACTTCCTTTTCAGTTAAGCCCTCAACGACCTTTTACAAGTTCCGCTTAGAAAGGAAAGTGAGGGCGGAAAGGGCGTGCTCTCTACCAAGAAATTTGTCAAAAGGTGGGTGACTGGTAAAAATGGTCGACGTGAATGAACTTATTATAAGCGTGTGCCTGTAGACCGGAGGACAACGAGGGTTTGTGCCTGTAGATCGGAGGACAACGAGGGTTTGTGCCTGTAGACCGGAGGACAACGAGGGTTTGTGCCTGTAGACCGGAGGACAACGAGGGTTTGTGCCTGTAGATCGGAGGACAACGAGGGTTTGTGCCTGTAGACCGGAGGACAACGAGGGTTTGTGCCTGTAGATCGGAGGACAACGAGGGTTTGTGCCTGTAGTGGTCAGGGCTATCCTGGATCTGTGGTGTTCCTTGATTGACCCTTGTTGGAGGCTATTCTGTATAAGGGGGACTGCATCGCCCATGTGTTCAAATATTTTGTATACTATGTACACTTATTCCATCTCTTCCTTCTCTTCCCTTTCTTGCTCGCATCTTTTTATGTATCCTTTCCCCACCACCAATTGTAAACTGTCCTTGTAATGATATCATCAGAAGCCCCACTGGCAAAAATATATATATATCAGCAGCAGCAGCAACAACAGTAGTAGTTGTAGCAGTGGTGCGCGCGCGCGCACATTTGTGCGAATATGTACAAAGAACAAAATGTGTGTGTTCTTTGTGTCCCCGTATATGTATGCGATTGTACAAGAGAGAGAGAGAGAGAGAGAGAGAGAGAGAGAGAGAGAGAGAGAGAGAGAGAAGTGAGAGAGAGAGAAAGTGAGAGAGAGTGAGTGAGTGAGACAGAGAAGAAATGGTGAGAGGGAATGAGAGAGAAGAAAGAGAAAGAGGAGAGAGGAAGTGAGAGAGAGAGGAAGTGAGAGGGGAAAAAGAGTGAGAGACAGAAGGAGGTAGGGAGAGAGAGAGAGAGAGAGCGTGTGTGTGTGTGTGTGATTGAACCTGTGCGCGTAAGTGAAGGCTAGACAACCTGAGAGAGAAGATGCATTTATGTTTGTAATTTGTATCTATTTCACGTATGCGTGTGTGTGTGTCCGTGTGTGTGTGTATGTGTGTATGTGTGTGTATGTATATATATATATATATATATATATATATATATATATATATATATATATATATAACAACAAACAGTAAATGAGTATATGCATATATACGTACAGGTATGTGCATACCGACATCCACCTGTATGTATAGGTGCATATCTGGGTACAGGACATATATATATATATATACATATCGGTAATAGGTATATATATATATATATATATATATATATATATATATATATATATATATATATATATATGCATGTATGTATGTATGAATGTATGAATGTATGTATGTATGTGTGTGTGTGTGTGTGTATGTGTCGATGTCGCAACGGATGTCATTCATAAACTCACATCAACTACAAACACACAGCAATCTACATGTTGCTGTTGTATTTAAGGGAACTTTTTCGACGTCACCTCTACAATACTGTTGCTGCTACCCAACCACCCAGGTTCTCACAAAAATATTTATAACACTAAGAACATGTCTACAAGTACAGAAGGACTCAAACAGGATCTAGCTAACCATTCCTCGTCTTCTACACCGGCCAGCCAACAGGTTTGTACACTTGTTTCTCTGTCTATCTATCTATCTATCTATCTTTCTATCTATCTATCTATCTATTCATTTGTCTATTTTCGTTGAAGTTTTGTTTCATTTTTTGTATTAGTTTTTGTATTTTATTATTTTTTTATGTGTATGTACGCAAGCATGCGTATGTTTGTATCGTGACATGTTATAATGGTGTATTAATATATATTATATATATAAAGTGCAGGCACATGGTTTCGGGTTCAATCCTACTACGTGGCACTTTGGGCAAGTGTCTTCTTCTACTCTAGCTTCGAGCCGACCAAAGCCTTGTGAGTGGATTTAGTAGACGGAAACTGAAAGAAGCCCGTCGTACACACACACATAGATAGATAGATAGATAAAACTTACTTGGAAATGGATGCGTGGCTTTCAATCATATAATAATATAATAACCTGACTCAGCTGGAGCGATCAGAGGCATTCTTGTCTGTCTGTTGTCCAAGCTTACTCCTCCGCGTTCGCCACCTCACCTCGTTTAGGCTCAGCAGCCCTTCCTGTTTGTTTTCGCCGTCCTGTTTTTGTCACCAATTTTCACCCTCCGCAAAATTCCAAATTTTATTTAATTTGGGATCTTTTTTAAAACGGGGGCCACATTTTTCATTAACGAAACACTTTGAAACTTGGAACACTGGTAGAATGTGTCATATAAAACATCTTTTTCTCTTAGTCTTCTTAAAAAAAAAAGAAATCCTTAAGTTATTCCATGTTAAAGTTGTCGTATTTCTGTAATTTCGACCAATCACTGACGTCCATTCAGCCGATATACATTAAGTGCCGACTACATAAACAAACGATTCTGAAACAATTCTATCGGTGATAGGGTTAGGGTTAGGGTTAGGGTTAGGGTTAGGGTAAAACAGCAAATTTAAAAAGGAAAAAGCAAATAAAACGAAGAAAAAAAAAAGAAAATGAAAAAGCAAATTTAAAATGAAAAAAGCAAATAAAACGAAGCTATGGCTTAATCAGCCAAAGGAGTAAATGTAAACAACTGAATACTTGTCAGTGATTGGTTGAAATTATCGAAATAAGACAATTTTTTACATGAAATAAATTCGAATACAAAAATATTTTTCTGTTCTATAACACAAAATAGATAAGTATACGAAGTTTGAAAGTCTTTCCGTACCAAAAACACTACGTAAAACATTAATGAAAAATGTGGCCCCCGTTTTAAAAAAGATCCTTAATTTGCTTTGCGGGAGCAACTGTTTTATCGAAGGCGTATCTTACCGTGAATTGCTCGAAATACGGATTAGAAAAACAGCCGACAACTGATGAAAGGTCGTTCTTTGTGTTGCTTGTCTTGTTTTCCATTTGTTTCTTTCGTTGATCGCAAAAAAAGTTCATATTCCATGTATTCGTATTTCGTATTTCATGTTGTGTACGTTCTGTGACGTCCTGTGCCCACATATGCATGTGTATGTACGTATATATGTATGTACATATACGTATGTATATATGTATATATATATATATTATTTACACTATTTTATATATATATATATATATATATATATATATATATATATATATATATATATATATATATATATATATATATGCATCTATCTGTGTCTGTGTTTGTCCCCCCACCATTGCTTGACAACCGACGCTGGTGTGTTTATATCCCCGTAACATAACGGTTCGGCAAAAGAGACCGATAAAATAAGTACTAGGCTTACAAAGAATAAGTTCCGGAGGCGATTTCTTCGACTAAAACACTCGCCCAAGGTGCCACTGACTGAACCCGGAACCATGTGGCTGGGAAACAAGCTTCTTACCACACAGACACTCCTGCGCCCAGATGCAGAACATAAGTTATTTAATCGACTAATCTTTACTAGTCTTGTGTCTTCATTGTATTTTGAGGGTTTATATTAGTTTTTACCTGAAAACAGCGAGCTGGCAGAATGGCTAGCGCGCCAGACAAAATGCTTAGCGGCATTTTTCCAGTTTTATGTTCTGATTTTAAATCCCGCTGAGGTCGGTGTTTGCCTTCCACCCTTTCGAGATTGATAAAACAAACAACAGTTGATGTACTGGAGTAGATTTAATCGAAGATCAACCCAAAATTTCATACCTTGTACATTTGTTTGTACCTCATTACCCGATGTACCCGAGCTGGGTGCAGCAAACATTGTGCTTTTCAAGTGCAGAATCTGTATGCAACATCGGTTTATTTTATTGTAATGTTTGCCCTATTGTGTCTGGTGTAAAGTTAGTGTTTGCGTCTCTTTGTAGTAAAGAGTATGTTATTTTGTTGACTCCTGATACGATGATCTCAAGCAGAGGTTCTCAAACCTGCTTACTCTTACGGTTATGCGAAGTACGGAAAGTTTGAAGAAAGACTGGAGACTTGTGAAATAATCACAGCCAACTGAAGGTAACTTCGGACGTCGAGAAAATAATGTACCAGTCATTTCATCAGCAAATGCCTTTCCTTGAGACTTGAATTTCTGCCTAAATTGAAAATTACATAGGGTAGTGAATTAGCAGAATTCTTAGAGCGTTGAACAAAATGCCTCGAAACAATTTTCCAGCTTTTTACGTTTCTGGGTTCATCATCATCATCATCATCATCATCATCATCATCAAGGCAGAGAACTGGTAGAATCGTTAGCACGCCGCACAAAATGCTTAGCGATAATTCGTCCATCTTTACGTTTTGAGTTCAAATTCCGATGAGGTTGACTATCTTTCATGCTTTCGGAGTCGATAAAATAAGCCAAGCTCAGGGGTCGATGAGATTGATTACCCTGTCCCCTAAAATATCAGGCCTTGGGCTCATAGTAGAAAGGATTATTATTACTGTTGAGTGAGAGAGCAGTGCATGCCATCAAAGTGACACGGGTAAAATATACGAAGCTCAGTATACCCATCAAAACTACTCGTCAGATAAGGGCACACCAGGCACATACATCACAACCATATGTGCGCGACATAGTGATCTCATATCAAGATAAACAGCGCATGACCTTGCAGGTGGGGCCCAGTTAGAATTTCCTTCAGGTCGTGTCGCCCATACCACTCAAAATACCATTGAATAAGAGTTGTTTAACGATGATGGACAAAACACCCATGTTTCCAGTCATGAATTATTCAAACACCAATCAATTTCTCTCGACACATGGGTACGATGCTTCTAAACTACTCGTGTTCGTGATCAGAGATGCACATATCGTCAGCCACTAATGGGCATGCTCAACTGATTAAGGTTAAGCAACTGACTAGCAAATCTGTGGTACTGAGCAGAATATTTGCTGTAAACCATCTTTTACACCAAGAAAAAAACATTTATGTGATAACATTTCCAATCAGTTAAGATCAGAAGCTATGAGAGTCACTACCTGGTACTACATCGTGAAGTCTGTGCAGAACAGTCATAAGCAAACTGCGGCCCGTTTGGGTCTTTGAAAAGTATGCCTAATTTCATGTGGAAATATAGTCTATTAAAATTTTGTTTCGTTTCGTTCTCACTTCTTCACTCACTCTTTGCCTCTAAGAAGTCTGGAGAAGCTGGTATCAAAGGGAAATAATTGTTAAATGTCCGACTAATCTCCCGTTTTTATTAATGCTTATTATGTTGTGGGTACACCAGTCAGAAAAACAAGAAATATTCGTCATCGTCAGACATCCATGTAATTTTGAACGAGCCTCAAAGTTAATTCGCAACCATCCAAACATTCTATAGCCTTAAATTGGTATCTCTTTTCAGGACACTACTTCAACGAATGAAACTTGTTTATTCAATGTTCACTTTCTGGTTCCACTGCTCGTAACGACTTCTAACGATAATTCAGCGACTGTAACTACACGTGCGTATCGCGCAGCGTTGTCAGGCAAGAGTGGCAAAACTTTACTTTCATAAAATTTAAGTGTGCAAAGCTTACGCATGTAATACGCGAGTGTAGTTACAGTCGCTAAATTACCACAATAAGTCCTTATAATCGGTGGGAACAAGAGTGGCTAATGATATGTATTTGAACAACATACACAAACACAGGTATATCAAATACCATACAACGTAAGTCACTAATATATTAAAATCTTCTCCGTCTCTAGAGGATGTAACATGATTATTAAATGGCAATTATGACTTGCTCCACTTGAGAAGAGGAGATAATCCCAAGAATCAAAATTCTCTACAGACATACCATCAGGGAAAAGGTCAGGTTTATTGTCTGGAGATAAGAGGACAAACGTATAGACGTATTTCTGCTTTAATAGGCGTCATCAGCACGACAATTGTTCTACCAGTAGCCAAGAGACTTCCCCCACCACATGTATATATAAATGCACCTTATGAATATGGTACCTACTGAAGTGTAAAAGACAATGTATGTTGATGCTGACATTAGTCACTTGCCCAAATGTCAAAGTTCATTACTTTGATAAGGTTTTTTTACGCCGAAACATCAGTATATGGGATACTATTTTGGAAGCTAAAGTCGGAATCATCTCAGACAAAAGGATGCAAATATTCTTGCCCACTTTTCAATTATTCTCGAAGAAATGCTCTGATAATCTAATTGTTTTACTGGATTTCAACATAAGATCAAAATGTTAGGTGAGACTAAAGTATATTTTGGATCTTTGTAATGAGTAAAACAAAATATGTATATGCTGTGCAACTTCATTACTTTTGATTTAAAATTCAAACTTCTCATTCCACCATAACTTAAGACTTATCCAGTAGTGATTATGATCCTTACAATAATTGCCAACAGGGATTCCACGTATTACATGAGTTTGTTTTAGATAAATGCATATCTTAAAAGCAATGACATGTGAATTCAAAATATACAAGTATTATACACTATTTATTTATGATCCGATTATTGTTACCATTGCTGATGTTGTTGTCGTGGTTATTAATTCCAGACTGTTTCCACAATCAATCTGAATGGCACAGAAAAAGAAGACAGACTTAATGAAAAATCGTCCGAAAAGAAACCTGATAAACCACCAGCAGAGAACAACGATGAATTTAGTCCCCCAGATGGTGGCTGGGGATGGGTAGTGATGATTGCTTCTATGGTGTTAATTCTTCTCACGGATGGTATTGCTTTCTCAGTCGGCACCATTTATCCAACAATCAGAGATGACTTCAAATCAGAAAGTACAAAAGCTTCTCTTATTAGTGCTTTGATCAACGCTTTCAGCCTCTTAACTGGTAAGACCCCAATGTTGCAGCGGCGGCTGCTGCTGCTGCTGTTGTTGCTGCTCTTGTTGTTGCAGCTATTGCTGCTACAGTTATTACTGTTGTTATCGACTCCGCTACAGCAAATTTATCAAAAACGCGACAATTGTGACTGTCCTTTATACTATTAACACGCCACCGGACGAGTGCTGATGAAAGAGTAGTGACTAGTTCGATAGACGACTAAATGTCAATGTCAGGTAATAACCACACGGTTGTCGATCCAAGGTGAGTGAATAATAGCTTATGCCAGTGCGATGGGCGACCTCTTGACATGTGTGAGTTACTACTGCGGTGGTGAGAGCATTGGCTTGAACCGTTTTAGTGTAGAGGCAACCTATAATATCTAGCTGGTTCTATAATGACTGTCGACCCAAAATTAGAAATGAAAAGAATGAGTCATTATATGTTATTCAACATGCAAATTTATAACAAAGTATTTTAATTCCACTTTACTGTTAACAAAACATTAATAGAAACTGATATTCAACTTATTTTTACATATTGCAAAGCTTAGTACGTTAACCCCACGCACATATAAGAATAAAATGAGCACAGTAAAGTTTAACAAGGAGAGTGTTCTTAACTTCTGATTAACCAATCCAGAGAGCAGTAGAGAAAAAAACAATTCTGTAGAAGAGTGTCTTAGTTCTGTGAATAATAAAGCCGTGATTCTATTCACTTAAAAGTCAAATCTTTACATAGTAGTATGGACCCATAGATATTCCTACTCTGCTTTTGTTTTCTGTAGCTTCAAGGAGGTGAGAGATGAATCTCCTCTTGGAGATTAAGGTAGCTTTGCATAGGGTAGGATTTTGAGCACGATATTGCGAGGTAAGGAACCACAACGTCGATACCATAGTGCAATTGTTGCTTTCGACAGTGAACTATACTATTCTACTGCACTTACAACTAGATGAACTCAGTCACTCAGAGTTAAGGGTCTTGGCTGCGGACTCAATATAGTGCTAACGTCAGGATATGAAACAAGGGATCCTCGGTTTTGTTAACCTCATTCTATCGACACGGTTACAATTTAACTTAGTAACAATTTAACTTCGACTTTTACAAGGGAGCTTCTCCGCCGAGCCAATAAAAAGGTCTTTTGCCCACTTAAAGAGAAAATTTCAATATCGAGCCAGCGAATGGGTGTCTCCATAGTTCGTTGACCTGCTAGATATAGCAACCAAATCTCCTTCAAATCATACGCTATCATCTTACAAAGAAAAGACACATTGGGTAAAAAAAAAAAAATGATGGGGTTTTCATAACTTAAATGCATTCGGTTATAGGTTTACTGGATCAGCTCTGAACAGGGACGAAACGACCACAGCAACAATAAATAATATACCACACAGCATGTGAATTAATTCTATATACCAAAATATATTTAATCCCACGGTAACGAAATAATTAGTGGCTAGGTTACAAACACTTAAGTTAATGCAGAACAATACTGTAGATCTTTAGGTTCTCTTCTAATCACAATACACACCAAACTAAATAAATCTACTTTCTTTAACATGTTAGTCAGAGTAGGGGAACGACAACAGTTATGACTTTTTTGTAGAATCTCTAAGACAGGCAGGAGGAAGGAAAGAATCTATCCTATTACGGGAGCTCTAGCCTGAAGGCTTTGAATGGAGTGTTGTCCCCTAAAAATTTGAAGGAGCCAGGTGGTGTGGTTAAAATGAATGACGCATTAAATATATCAACCAACAAGTTCCCATGCAGTTTTCGTCCGCCAAATTTCAAATGTCATTCACAGGTCTTTGACCGAGCAGAAGCTATGATAAGAGATACTTGCCCAAGGTACTGCGCAGTAGAATCCAACTCGAAACTACGTAGCTGAGTAGTGAACCTCCTGATCACACAACCATCCTTGTACCCATATGCAGATGCAACTAAGGTGTGCGTGTCCTCTCAAGTACTTGTAACAACTGTTTGTAATAAACAAGCGAGGAAAATTATGTAAAACAACTCACAGTAGATTTAATTAATTTTTGTATCCAAAATCTCCCTCGCGCTATTGACTGAAAAATTACTAATTTTGTTTACAACTGGTTGACAAATCACGTGAACTCATCAACGTCACAGTTGATAAGGATTCTTGACCGGAAATCGTAACTGCAAATCTCTTTTTATTATATAAACAACATAAGGCGAAGAGCAGGTAGAATCCTTAACGAGTCGGACAAATTGCTTAGCAGCATTTTTTCTGGCTCTTTATATTCTGGGTTCAAGTTTCGCCGAAGTCGACTTTGCTTTTCCTCATTTCGGGTTCGATAAAATAAGTTCCAGTTGAACAGAAGGGTTAATGTAATCTATTTACTCCCAACTCCGCTACCATTATATAGCCAGAATGAATGTAAAGTTTTTTTTAATTATAATTGGGTGGTTAACATACTCTAACAAAGAAACAGTAATCCTGTTCTTTACCTCTCCCCCCGCCATCACCACCACTACACGTAGTTCTGAGGCGCTAACTGCAAATGAAAGAAAGATCCCTGAAAAAGTTGGGAGATTAATACACTTGATTTACATTATATGTGACACTTGTAAGGCGGCGAGCTGGCAGAATCGTTACCGCGTTGGGCAAAATGTTTAACTACATTTCGCCCTTTACGCTCTGAATTTAAGTTCCGCCGAGGTCTACTTTGCCTTTCATCCTTTTTGAGTCGATAAAATAAGTACCAGTTGAGTACTGGAGTCGATGTAATCGACTTACCCCAACTTCAAATTTGCTGGCCTTGTGCTAAAATTTGAAACCGATATTATGTGATACCTAGGGTCCAAAGACCCAATTTTCAGCGAGGTGAAAATACTAACAGTAATAACCCTTTGTTTCTACAAACAGGTCCTGTGGCCAGTGTTCTTGCTGATTCGTATGGTCATCGAGTCGTCGTCATCTCGGGTAGCATCCTGTCAGGTGTTGCCTTTGTCGCCGCAAGCTTCTCACCCAACATCGACGTTGCTATAGTCACTTACGGTTTCTTAGCAGGTATGTAACATAACCTCCTGGGTTAATGTAATCTATTTACTCCCAACTCCACTAAAAATTGTTGGCCTTGTGCCAGAAATTGAGACTATTATATAGCCAGAATGAATTTCTTTTTTATACATTTCATTGCTTTTTCCCCAGTTTTTTAAATTTTTATTCATTTTTTTACTTGTTCTGGAGGAAGCAGTTGTGCCCCTGGCCTTCGTAGGTTCTGGTGTTATAAAAAGTAAGTACTGCCTTGTGTCCTAGGATTCATAGAACCAGTTGTCTGGTCTCCATGGTGTATGAGTGACCAAGATCACATTCCTCCTGAAATAGACGCCAGTCTGTCGCAGAGTTACTCATCCACTCATTTATATCAGAACGGTCTGAAGCAACGTGAAAAGAAGTGTTTACCTCAAAAATACAACGCACCGTCCGGTTCGGGAATTGAAACCATGATCGAAAGATCGTGAATGCAACACCTTAACCACTTCGCCACACGCCTTCACTCTGTTACTATAATTATATCTTTTAATCAGGAGGGAAGGGAGTGCTCATGACCCTGAACAGGGTCTCCAAGGCTAATGGGTGGAAAGATGGCAGGGAGAAAGAAAGCTACTCTCAGACCAGGGACATGGCTTTAATCCTTGCAACCGAGTGAACTCTGTTAATGTCACCCAGGATATTAGGTGGTGGTGTTAAATAGGGCGATGGATTAACTAGTTGCCTGTCCTGTGTATCCAATCTGACACACGGGACATATTTCCCTAGAGTCCGTGCATCGCATATGATAAACATTTCCAATTTTTTTTCCAACCACAAGAGTAACTTGGAATTTATGAAAGGAAAGCTTTATATTACTCAATATTACGGAGAACGTATAGAACAAAGGGCTAACTCAAAGTATATATATTTAAAGCACGGACATTTAGGACAAACTTATGAAAATGCCTTGGACAGACCGAATAGGCTATGGTGGGATTTGAAATCAGAACACAAAGAGTCGGAACAATTACCAAAAAGGTATCAGCTTGACTATCTTACACTTCCGCCAATCCCCGATCTTGAGCGGGTGGGTTTCTGTATATCAATTCCGAAAGGATGGAAGGCAAAGTTAATTTGCTTGTGAGATGAAATCAGAGCCTTGAGTGTCGGGATAAATACCACATGACATTCTATCCGGCACTCTAACGGCTTTGCCACTTCTTGTGGTTGTTGTTGCTGTTGTTACTGTAGTTTATTTTTGTTGTTGTTATTGTAGTTAGTCATACTGTGTCTAGGAATACAAATTCTCAATGTATTTTTTAAAAAGACGGTAGGATAGTATTTGAGGGCAATCGGGATGCTATTTCTAGCAGGTCGAGGATAGAAACTCTCTCGTTGGTTATTGTTGTTATTGTTGTTGCCGTTTTTATTGTTACTCTTGTTAATGATGATATTGATGATGATAACGACGACGATAGTAAAGATGACGACGACGGTTGCGGCGACGACGACGATGGCGGTGACGACGACAACGATGATGATGATGATGACGACGACGACACTGTTGTTGCTTTCGTTGTTATTTCTGTTTCAATTCTATTCAACAACACCGATGTTACATTTGGACAAACCAGTCATACGTTCTATCTCACCTGTGTCTGTTTTTATTTGAATCTTCATACAGGAACTGGTTTTTCTTTGATGTACGTGAGCAGTGTCGTTGTGGTTGGACAGTACTTTGAAAGACGTAGAGCCCTTGCCATTGGTATTGCATCTTCCGGTTCCGGTATAGGAATCTTCTTAATCTCAGCCATTACTGGAGCTTTGCTCAATGTAATATCATGGCGAACTGTTTCTCTGATAGAAGCAGCGCTTATGATCTTAGGAATTCTATCTGGTTTGACACTTCATCCTCTTCCGAAGTCAAATGAAGATAAAGAAAAAATATCCAAGAGAAAGTTATTTATGAAACGGTTGGACATAACATTATTTAAAATGCCTGCTTACAATACAATTTGTATGGTTTTTATTCTTGCAACTATTGGTAAGCACCAACTATTGTCCATCTCTCTCTCTCTCTCTCTCTCTCTCTCTCTCTCTCTCTCTCTCTCTCTCTCTCTCTCTCTCTCTCTCTTATCTATTTATCTATCTATCTATCTATCTATCTACCAAATTTTTCTTTACCTTATATATATAAATATATCGATGAGAGTGTGGTGTTATGAGCCAGACTGTGTTGTAGGGAAGGATCCTTTACATCACATAGTTTTTATGTAAAGCTCCATATAATATCAGATGAATATTGAATTGAGGGATCTGTAACGATAAAGTTTTTAGTTGATGTCGAGGGTCATCAGTTGTAACGAAGGAAATTGATTTGTAAACAATATTGATTTGTCGGCATCAGCAGTTGTGCCGATAAAAATTTGTTATAATTGCATGTTGCAAGATGGGAAAGCTGAACAATGCATGAAGTTTTAAGGAAATATTTATTTACCGTTACATCACAACACCTTGCCTCGACGGGCAGGTTATGAGAGATCCAAAAGCATGCGAAGTAAAGTTTGTGCTTGTGTCCTCTTCATTGTTTAATAGTAATTACAGAGAAAGATGAAATGATATTGTAAGAGAACAGAATTAGAGCTAGTGAGAGTCGTAGGGTGTGGGACGTTGTCTCACAGTTGCTGGCAGTAAACTTCATTTCTCCCTCTGGTCAAGGTTCTAGCTGGTCAGCCAGACTTCGTTTTCATTGAGTCGTCACCATGTGACTGAACTCGTTGAGTCGTCACCAATTGGTGACTAATTGATTTTTGCTTGGGGTTTTCTTGCTTTTATAACTATCTAAAAGGATAGACATATCATTGAGAACAATAGATTTAGTTGGTGGTCTTGTTATCTCTATTCTAGCTTTTGGTGGAGTAGAAGAGGTTAGAAAGGGTCAAGTGGTGAAGACATTATTTCGGCCTAGCTAAAGGCATCTGGAAAATGTAAAACTGCTGTCAGAGAAAAACCATTGTTCCACCGTGGGAAAAGTTCTGTTGCAGTGTTATTCTAAATTTGGCTACGGTGGAGATCGAATCCACTTCATGCATGCAAGATCCACTACAGATCACTCATTATTTTCTAGTAGTGTCCCATATTTATT
Source organism: Octopus bimaculoides (assembly GCF_046866305.1). NCBI lineage: Eukaryota > Metazoa > Mollusca > Cephalopoda > Octopoda > Octopodidae > Octopus > Octopus bimaculoides. The sequence goes on along the minus strand of NC_142934.1, from coordinate 74,411,989 downwards.
TATTTGTACAAGGAAACTGTTAACAGTGATTTCGAAGTTTCGGTTTAGATGCCGACATCCAAACTCGATAACGACAACAGGCAAAGCCGAAACGTGGAAGTCATTGTCAACGTTAACTTTGTGAAGATAAGTAAATGCACACACACACACACACACACACACACACACACACACACACACACACGTACAGCGGGTTCAAAAAGTAGATATACAGTAAGTATCACATCAATGTTGTAGTACTTAATTCATTAAAATTATTAGCACATTAAATTAGCCTAATTTTTGATATTTTCAGTGTCATTAATCATAATAATACTTTTATCGTAACTTTTAATTTTTGTTTTTATAAAAATAAATGAGTATTGCACGTGTTTTCTTTTTTTTCATAACTGTATACCTACTTTTGCACCACATTATCTATATAATATAAAATCCGACCCGTTTCAAGAAGCACTTCTGCAACTACCGGCTATCAACTGTATATCTCTAAATGGTTTATCTTTAAGCAATAGAATTACCTATATATGGATCAGGTAGATTAGTGGTAGCGTATGACTACATTAAATCAAAGACTGAAATTTATGGTATTATCTTTAATTCTCTAGTTAGAATTGTTTTGATACAACATGGGAAATCCATTTCATGAACATAAACATTTATCACATGATCCCGAGACCGACCATATTATCAGATGTTGTTACACATTGCTAGTCACAATGCGCTTTGAATCGTTTAGCCTTCAAATGACGCCGCCTTGCTAGCTAAGCGAGAGGGCCAACTCTGCTTACCTTCTGGCCAAGCAGAAACTAGTGGATGGAGATAATGCCTTTGCTGCTGAACTAGGGGATCATCATAAGTTTCCTGGTGGACTTGCTTTGCTTGGCCTTCTTGGATTTAGGGAGCCAAGATGCTTTCATTGGGTGTTTTGTGTGTTGGTCTTTGGGTCATAACAGTAGATCCAGCTTTCGACACAGATCACCAGAGATTCAAGTACTCTTGGATGAGAGGTAACGAGACCGACCATCTCCCTACTGTCACCAACCCTGGGAATAAACTTTGCGCATGAATAATTGCGTGTGCAGTTGCCACACCAAACACCAAACTGCATGCTTATTGTCTTTATTGACACACGACGGTCTTCATCCAGAGAATTGCGAATTTTCTCACCCAGTCCTGATGTTCTGACGTCCCTGTCTCTCACACGCCTCTCATCGTTTTTCAATCCTCTCTACCGACCTTTGAACCTTTTGTGCCAGTGAAAACAAAAGTGCTCAAGTTAATTCATAATTATCCTGGAGCATTTTATAAGTTTCTGTAACGTTTTTGCTCAGTTTAACACAAAACTTTATTGCATAGTGAGCTTCCAAATACTTTCGCATCCCGACTGCATTTTGCAAACTATTCAACCGTAACAAGCAATAGGGTGTGTTCAAAATGCTGTTATATCATTCTCTTTTAATCTGGAATAATAAAACTAGTTGGCATATAAACTTCTTTGATATATTGTAATAGCATACTAAAATTGCAGTAATCTAAAACATTTATAACGGCCTTCCCGAAAAAAAAAAAACAGTCTCAAAAGTCGAGGAGCCTTGCTTATGTCTTATAATTAAACTGGAGAAACCTCACTGCAAGAAGAGACTGATTTTATTAAAATAAGATGCATAACTCAGTAATTACTTTATGATTAAAGGGGACATTAGAGGTTTTAATAATCGAAGTTCAGCATTCATTAGATTTATTTTATAGTGTGTACACACACACACACACACACACACACACACACACACACACACACACACACACACATATATATATATATATATATATATATATATATATATATATATATTCAACTCTTGGATGCGATGCATGTCAATATATCGTATTAAGTAACAATCTTGATACATGAACAGAACCACACAAAGTTGGCTGATATACGCCCCAGTGTTATGTATGTATGTGGAGTGGTCTGAATTAATTGGTTTGATAGTAAATGATGGTGAGTTGAAACGTGTTATTGGAGTGTTTAGTTAACAATTGTAAAACCATAAGTAGCGCTAAAAAATATTTTATCACCAATAAATACTCATCCTTAGTTAGAACCACGGTGTATATGTGAGCGTGCACGTTATCTTAGCTAACAGTCATCTCTGTTTTATTGGCGTTGGTTTTTCTTTTTCGTAATATAATTTACGTACAACAATCTATATGATACTCATGTTTCTTTATTGGTCATTAACGTTGTTTGGCTACTCGAAAAGTTATATAATTGCATCAGCAAGTGTATTAGCTGTTTAAAGCCGTCTAGATTCTTGACTTTTGAAATTTCTTTATTGAGTATCCCCTGTTCTGTTCCGAAAAGCACACTTCATATGTAACACTCCACAGTCATACAAATGCTCTCTATGTCTTTTTCTCTTCATCACACTCTCTCTCTTTCTCTCTCTCTCTCTCTTTCTCTTCCTCTCTTACTCTATTGTCAGTCACACACACACACACACGTCCCCCCTCTCTCTCTCTCTCTCCTTTTCTCTCTCTCTCTCTCCCTCCTTTTCTCTCTCTCTCTCTCTCTCCTTTTCTCTCTCTCTCTCTCTCTCTCTCCTTTTCTTTCTCTCTCCTTTTCTCTCTCCCTTTCTCTCTCTCCCATTTCTTCAAGTCCTTCTTATCAGAACTGTTCTCCACTGGAATTACTTCCTTGTCCGTGTTGCTTTTCCTTTTACACTTCCAGCGCGAATAATAATCGCATCAATCACATATGCCTTTCTGAGCCTACGAATATTAGGATAACTATCCATCCATCATAGACCACACAATACCACAATGCGAATATACATAGATATATGCACACACATATGCATACGTGCGTGCATACATGCATACATACATACATACATACATACATACATACATACATACATACATACATACATACATACACGCATGCATATATGTATGTATGCATTATGTATTTTTTCGCTGTTGAAGATGCATCCAAAGTTACTAAAACCCTTGGGCGATTCAAAGTTGAGGGCCTAAAGAAAGGCAAGACAATTAACGTATTCCCCCGACACAGTCACACACACACACACACACACACACACACACACACACACACACACACACACATAGGATCTTTTTTAAAACGGGGGCCACATTTTTCATTAACGAAACACTTTGAAACTTGGAACACTGGTAGAATGTGTCATATAAAACATCTTTTTCTCTTAGTCTTCTTTAAAAAAAAAAGAAATCCATAAGTTATTCCATGTTAAAGTTGTATTTCTGTAATTTCAACCAATCACTGACGTCCATTCAGCCGATATACATTAAGTGCCGACTACATAAACAAACGATTCTGAAACAATTAACCCTAACCCTAACCCTAACCCTAACCTAGGGTTAGGGTTAGGGTTAGGGTTAGGGTTAAAGCAAATTTAAAATGAAAAAAGCAAATAAAACGAAGGTATGGAGATTAAATACGCTTTACATCGCTTAATCAGCCAAAGGAGTAAATGTAAACAACTGAATACTTGTCAGTGATTGGTTGAAATTATCGAAATAAGACAATTTTTTACATGAAATAAATTCGAATACAAAAATATTTTTCTGTTCTATAACACAAAATAGATAAGTATACGAAGTTTGAAAGTCTTTCCGTACCAAAAACACTACGTAAAACATTAATGAAAAATGTGGCCCCCGTTTTAAAATAGATCACACACACACACACACACACACACACACACACACACACACACACACACACACTTGTGCATATTTGCTTGCCCCGAAATTTTTAATGATGTTTTCTGTACATCCCTGAAAGTGATTGCTAAATGCTGGAAACGTTCGAAATAACGTACTCTTGCAACTCTGAGGTATCATATAAATATAAACATTTCAATAACTACTTGTTACATAAATGAAACCAGATCATATAGTGTCAGCAGAAATGCTACATGGTATTTTTCCGACGCTTTAACGATTCTGTCTGCTCAACTATTTATTTAAAAGAATCTATATTTCATTTCAGTTTTAATTTTAATAAAATGTCTCCCTTCAAAATATATCTAATTAATAAGTTACAGGTTAAACCATGCTGAAAATTTCTGATAAGAATGAAGTAGTGCTATACAGGATTACCACCGACTAGAAATTCTATGAACGTCGTTATACATAAAAAAATTAAATCTATTAACCCTGTGCATCTTTTCATTCGTATTCCTTAATTTCGAATTCAAATTTCTCATCCTGTCTCGTGTTGTGAAGGGACAGTTATCTCCTTTGTATTAACAGTCACAACCAGAGAGTACCACATATGATTATTTATTCATAAAAAAATATTCCAAGTTCAATTAAAATAAATTATCAAAATTAAAGATAACTTTCATTTTAGTTTTACTCCACTAATACGGGAGTTAAATAAATAAAAGAAAAGGCGTTTGAAATAGCTTTGGAAGATTTATAGTTCAAACTTGTTGACTATAATGTCAGCAAGATTATTGCCCATGAAATAATTGATGGTAGTCCGAACAACGTCACCCTTACATACAGACATACTGATAGACAATTTGGATCTAGTTAGTTAGGCTTTTGATACTATATCCTTTGAACATTAACTTTACTATTATTGTTTTTCGGATGACATCTAAGAACATTTTATTCTCTGAACATCTCTATTTCTCTACACCTGCAAAACTACATTTCTGTACATTTATTTAGTTGGTTTTCTCATCACTAAGGCGGCTAATTGGCTGAATATTGAGTAGATTGCCATGTGTTATACGTTCCAGCACTTTACACTTGAGTTCTATCGAGGTTAGCTTTGTCCTTCATCCTTTCAGGGTTGATGAATAATCTACATATCATGTACAGGAGTCAATTATTCCTTTTCTGTTTGCCAATCTGTCTCCATTTCTGCCCGCAGAAATCGGCTTTGGTTTGTTCTTAAGAGAGATGGAATCCGTCAGATCTATCTCCAAGATACGCCTTATATCAAGAAGGTACCTTTACGCTTTCATTAAGATTTGAGGACTAATAGATCAAGGTTCTCTCAACGCTATTTCGGCGAGTATGAGAAAAGCTATATTTATCTGAAGTTTAATAAGTCTGGAGTTCTCTCCCATAGTTGCCGAAATGATAAAAGTAATTAGTCCATTACCAACAATGTTTTTTCTTTTCCTCAATTATTTTTTGTTAACTTGCATTAAGTATAGATAGATAAGTTCATGTATCTTTACAATGTCTCTTGTATTTCTTTTTCAGGTTGTATACTTCCTTATATGTACATACCTGATGTCGCTCAAGAGCTCAACATTGAGAGTGAGCGGGCTGCTTTCTTACTTTCAATAACTGGCATCACAAACACAGTGTCCAGAATGTTGTGTGGTTTCGTTGTCTACCGTTTTCCAATCCTCAGTCCAGTTCTCCTACTTGCAGGCATCTGTGGTATTGGAGGAATAGTATCTTTTTTCGTCTTTCTTTTCACCACTTACCACAGCCTGGCTATCTATGCTGCTATAGTAGGCTTCGTTTATGGTATGTGTTTCTCTTTTATTTCTTTTTTTTTTTTCTGATCTTGTGGACGTACTCATAGCTGCTCAAGTTTCGAAAGCTGGATTTCGACCATTGAAGAGTTTAGTCGAAAAAATTTTTAAGCTTGAACCGTTATGGAGACATACAAACACACACACATGTTTACTATGTAACCGACACAGTAGACATTAAAACAGGACAAATGAACAGCCTTAATCAACTTTTCGAACCTTATTGGGTTCTCATCAAAGAGTCTACCTCAATTCGACCAATCCTAGAGAAACACGCAGCCAATCTATTTATAAACACAGCAAATCCAGCAGTTTGATACAACTGGAACTACTGATTTGCATATTATAAGTACTTAACACTTCATTCGGTATAAGCGGTCTATTAACAAAAATCTCATTCCACAAGATATCAAGTTATGATATAATATATGTAACCTACGCAGCAGACACACAAGAAGGGCAATTCTAACTATCTCTCCATAGAGAAATAGTTAGATATGAACAGGCTTCTCTCAGTTTTCATCTACCAAATCAACTCAAAGTTCCGCGCAGTGGGACTGAATTCAGAACCACATAGTTGGAAAGCAAGCTCATTTTTGTTTTAAAATAAGATAGCCAGTATTTTTTTACACTATTCAGTAAAAATTTACGATTATATATTCTCTAGTTCTTACCACTTCTTACTTATCTCAGTTTTCTGCCATCTCATTCTCTACCCTCCTCATTCTCACTTTGATACATTTTGCAGCTCTAAAAGCGTATCTACGTGTTTTTGTTCATCGACTACCTGAACTCTTCTTTTCTATTTTTGTATCTCATTTCCCTTCCCAATTTCAACTTACCTGGATCTTCTCACAGCTCCTCCCCCATTACCCAAATCACCTCTTGTACAACCCACAGCATTCTTCCATACCACTCACAACCTCTCTCATTGACTTTATCTGTCTATCGCTCTCTCTCTCTCTCTCTCTCTCTCTCTCTCTCTCTCTCTCTCTCTCTCTCTCTCTCTCTCTCTCTCTCTCTCTTTCTCTCTCTCTCTCTTCCTCGTTCGCTTGCGCTCTCTCACTTTACATCAAGTTCTCCGCATCACATCTTTGGTTCTTTATTCCTAAGGCAATAAAGCTTCTGTATTTTCTCTTTTCAAAGAAAGCTAACAGCTCAAAATGCAGGATTTTTTTCATTCCTCTCATCAAATCAACTCACTGATGTAGCAAGTAGAGTTTTCTCCCTTGAAAACTGCATGCCGGTAGCTTATATAGTAATGCCCTTATATAAATATAAATATATATTTCGGGAATAAATGATGGATTTTTTCCCTTATGAGGTTTTTTTCACGCTAGCTACTTGATAAATTCTTGTAAAAGAATTCGTCCTATTACTGAAATTTATATATATATATATATATATATATTTGAAGAGAAAAAGAACTAGTTTTAAATCTTGCTCTGCTAGTAGCTGCTTGCAATCAAATTCCCCTATTAGAAAAGAAGAACACATTGAATATTGTAATCATGGATACATTGTCAGAAAATAGAATTGGATAGTCAAGGATGGAAAGCTTTAATCATAGGTATACTTGATCAGAGTTGACCTGTCGTTAAGCAACATTAGCAACTTATATACTAGTTACTTCCCTTAGCCCAGCCGGAAAACAAAACTAATATACAAATTAGAAATGATCTAATTATAAATCTCACAGAGAGACTTAAGCAGCAATGTTACGATAAAGCAGTTGTATACTGTCAACTCAATGTGACAGTCCCAATAAGGGAATCATACTGCTGCTATTTAGCCCTGAAGCGATCCAGCTTCCTAGGGCTAAATATTAGCAGTATGATTCCCTTATTGGGGCTGTCACATTGAGTTGACAGTATACAACTGCTTTAATATTATACAATTGCAATCATTATAGAGAATGTTGAATCTAAGGCGCAGTTTAATTTCCAACACTCAGTTGTTTCACTTCTCTTACATTATTAATAAATCATTTACGTTACAACACCTGATTTCCCTCTATTCTTTGAAATATACATCTCGAGTCCGTAAAATCACTCTAAATGCCACACACCTCTGCATATGCATGCCCACATGCATATGCACATATGCACACATACACGTTCCTTCCCCACAAGCACACACACACGGTTTAAAAATTTTGCACTAGATAATATGTATCTTCAAGAGATCTAACTTTAAAATAACCGGGCACATCGAGTTATGATAGATGCTATATAGTGGCTAGACTGTTCAACGGGCAAATATATCACTGACCTACTCAGAGGACAGGATTCCATTCTCAGAATAGTGATCATCAATATCAGGTTGACTGGCCCTGCATGCATCATCAAAGGACGAAGTCCTTATAGCTTCTCACCAAATCCCACTGGTTTCTTTAAATGGGTTTTAAGTCTTATCATTTTCTTTTTTTATTATTTCTTTATTCAGTTTTTACTGGCAGACGGTTACAAATTCATACCATAAGTATAGACTTGATTAAATCTACCTTGGCACTCAACTGGTGATTACTTCGAAGAAAGAAAAAAATAAAAAGAATTTTCTTTAAATAATTTGGGGAAAGTGATGGAAGCTAGGAAGCTGTGATTAAAGTTGGAAAACGTTGAAAGATTTATGACATTCTTCAACTTTATTCACAACCTTCCTATATATTCTTGTTTATTGAATGAAGAGCCTTGCTCTGAACCTTAGACCTTACCTCTTCTCACAACACACACACACACACACACACACACACACACACACACACACACACACACACACACACACACACACACACACACACACCAACGCAACAACAACAATAACAAACACATAGAGGCACGCATATAAGTAATCAAGGGTGCTTGTATGTGGTCGCTCGAGTGGCTAGAAAAAGCAACTAATTCTGCTTCAAACCATATCATACCGCCTGGAAAAATGAATGGACATATTAGCTACTCATAGAAAGATGGGACTGTCCTGACAGGATCACCTTTGATCGTAGTTCTGTTCCATTGGGGCCGACCTAGAACTAAACAACATCACAATATTTAAGGCATTTTATTTTTTATTTCTATATTTATCGGTCTGTTTATCATAATTAAAGCAGATACATCGTTGAAAGCCTGATAAACTGCGGTATTTGTCTCTAGAAAGCATCTCTTATCGAGAAATAGTGTTAAAGGAAAACAGAAATATATCATTGTTGTATTTTGAGATGGTCAATTTTTTTTTTTTTTTTTGCCAAATAGACACACGCACTATAAATTTTTTCTTCATTCGTTTATCACGTCTTATTTTATTATTTTAACTCATGTCCATTGTCCGGAAATTTTTCGTCACACATCTGTGACCTCTTCAGTGACACTTTTCGTTTCCATGTGTGTTCTTGCTCTTCTTACTTCATTCTGTTCTTCCAGAAGAACAGAATGACGTAAGTGGAGCAAGAACACACGAAAACGAAAAATGTCGCTGAAGAGGTCACAGATGTATGACGAAAATCTTCTGGACAATGGACATGAGTTAAAATAAGAAAATAAGAACAATTATAAATGAGTGAAGAAAAAATATATAGTGTGTGTGTTCATTTGGCAAAAGAAAAATGACCGTCTCGAAATACAGCAATATCTGTTTCAACACACGATTTCACATCAGGAATCTTGCAAAACAAATTAATATAAATATATCAGTAGCAGATGAAAATATTCCAACAGCGGTGGTGGTATTGCTAAATACGTATTTCTATCACTTTGAGCTTCGTCAGTAATAAGTATCCACCGACAACTGCATGCCTTTTATAGTCCATCACAAATTTCGTTAGTCCCTAAGGTTTTTCTTCGTCTCCTAACTTATTTAATCAAGGATATAATGAAAGGCAACTAATTGTTATTGGTTTTTACTCATAGCCTTTAGTAACAACTGACTGAGCATTCTAGCCATAACAGCCCATCTTTTATTTCAAGCATTACGTAGCTAGGAAAATCTAAATCGAAGCTAATAAAAAGAAAACAACTCAATATTTCAGTGCGTTTTGTCTTGCACGTTACGAAAACTGCCTTCTTTATGCTATCATTTGAAATTGCATCGTTTAGGGAGGGAAATGATTTTCTAAGGTTTTTTTCTGTTATTAATGAAATTCCTTTGCGAGATTTATTTCTTGATTTCCAAAATAGTCCTGATACCAATTGAATGAAACTTTTTTTTATCATTCCAGCTGCGGATGCCGCTTTGACACCCTTGGTATTGATAGAAATTGTCGGTTATAGTCGGTTGAATAGTTCCGTTGGATTCATGTGTATGTTCAGAGGATTTCCTATCCTAATTGCCGGACCTATAGGAGGTGAATTAACTGACTGCTTTGACTTTCCAATATATATGTTTCATATTCAAGTGATATGACTGTCTTGTTAATAATATAATAAAATATTTGGCTGAGGCTGGATTCGGGAGTGGGTATCTAAGCTTCTCCAAGAAAGTTAAGATCTTTAATGAAGTAGAATTTCATATCTACAAGAGACAATATACACTAGCACGTTGAATTCTTTCCTTGGGAACACGGAACACGGAACACGCAGCCTGCATTAAAGGGCACGATCTGTGTGTGTGTGTGTGTGTGTGTGTGTGTGTGTGTGTGTGTGTGTGTGTGTGTGTGTGTGTGTGTGTGTGTGTGTGCGTGCGTGTGTGTGTGTGTGTGCGTGTGCGTGTGTGCGTGTGCGTGTGTGTGTGAGTGTGTGTGTGTGTGTGTGTGTGTGTGTGTAGTAATTTGGCACAAACAGAACAAACGAAAAATTCATCAGCTGTCTAGAGGTTTTCGTAGTCTTGACTCCTTAAACACACCGCTGTCCTTTGTGGTGTCGACAATAATGAGATACGGTGGAAACGAGACACATAACACACTAATATGCACACTCTCACATTATCCAACCCAATGTATGTATGTACGAGGGTAAGTCAAAAAGTAATGCCATTTTGTTTAGGTCAGGTATAATTACCAACACAGGAACATGTATCATACATCAAAATAAAGCTGGTCCTCTGTGGGTCACATCCCTACTTCTCAACACAGTCACCGTTTCTCTCAATAACAATGTTCCACCTTCGAATGAGAGCATGGATCCCTGCCCCATAAAATTCTGTTGACTGTTCTTTGAGCCACTTCTTCACTACTTCCATACTCACCAGATTTAGCGCCTTTAGACTATCATCTCTTCGGCGCCACGAAAGAAGGTTTGAGAGACAAACATTATTCTATGACGAAGAAGTGAAAACTGTAGTGAAGAAGTGGCTCAAACAACAGTCAACAGAATTTTACAGGGCAGAGATACATGCTCTTATTCGAAGGTCGAACATTGCTATTGAGAAAAACGGTGACTATGTTGAGAAGTAGTGATGTAATCCACAGAGGACCAGCTTCATTTTGATGTATGATACATGTTCCTGTGTTGGTAATTATACCTGTCCTAAACACAATGGTATTACTTTTTGACTCACCCTCGTGTGTATGTGTGTACGTATACGTTTATGTGTGTATGTATACGTGTGTGTATATATGTATCTATACTTGTGTGGGTATGCGTGCGTGCGTGCGTGTGTGTGTGTGTGTGTGTGTGTGTGTGTGTGTGTGTGTGTGTGTGTGTGTGTGTGTGTGTGTGTGTGCGCGTGCGCGTGTGTGTTTGAGTGAGAAAGAGAGAGAGAGAGAATCACCCCAAATACTATACTGAACTATACCGTAGAGAATTACACTGTAGTACCCTATATTGTATTCCACAACATTATAGCACACTGTACCATATCAGATATTGCATTGCACTGAAGTGGTGCCTAGTCCAACATTATCACAATGCCAAAATAACAAGATAATAAGAACATTATATTTATTACTTCTCAAATATTATACAAATTTGATTACTTTTAATGTGTACAATATCTTATAGTCAATTTTCTACTCGTTATTCTAATGTTTTATTATTTGTTACAATAAATACTCTACCTACCTATATATATATATATATATATATATATATATATATATATATATATATATATATATATATATATATATATATATATATATATATATATATATATATATATATATATATATATATATATATATATAAATATATATATTACCTATTTTGCAGGTTATTTACGGGATGTAACTGGAGAATACGACGCCACCTTTTTCATGGCTGGATCAACCTTATTAGCATCAACATTATTCTGTCTGATAACGTGGGTCATAGTTCGAATGGGCAGATGTAAAACTTACTCTCTCTCAAAAGTCAGTATGGAAATTGCAACCATTTCATAGAATGATATTCGTTTGTCGTGGTGTTTTATTATTGTTATTATTATTATTATCAATAATAATAAAGGAGTTACGACGCCAAAACGTATAAATTCAAATGAACATATGTTCATTTGAATTTATACGTTTTGGCGTCGTAACTCCTTTATTATTATTAATATAACCAAAAGGATCGATTCTTGAAGAGTCTGCATACCTTCACTGTCGTTTTTTTCTGCTAATTTGGTGATGATTTTTTGAGTTAGCTTACCAATTATTTTTGTTGGTAGTTAATTTATAATATATTGATATTATTATTATCATTATTATTATTATTATTATTATTATTGTTGTTGTTGTTGTTGTTGTTGTTGTTGTTGTTATTGTTATCAAGGTTGTGAATAAAGCTGAAGAATGTCATAAATTATTATCATTATTATTATCATTATTATCATTAACTGACCCCAGTATTTTCACTGGTACTTAATTTATCGACCCCAAAAGAATGAAAGGCAAAGTCGACCTCCGTCGAGGTCGACTCTGCCTTTCATCCTTTCGGGGTCGATAAAATAAGTACCAGTGAAACACTGGTGTCGATGTGGTCGACAATCCTCCTCTCCACAAATTTTAGGCCTTGTTCCTATAGTAGAAAAGATTATTATTGTTGTTGGTGGTGGTGTTGTTGTTGTCGTCGTCGTCGTCGTTATATCGAGTAGAATGTGTTGTGTGATTAGTGTTAGGCGTTTCAGTTTGGTGTTGAACGGTAATAGGGCAAAGTGTTTTATGTGCAGGTTCTTATATCAATGAGTGACGACTATATATTGTACCAGTTGTATGATCTGCGTGAGCTGTTGTTATAACCTGAGATATTGATTATGTAACAGTTTAGAGTGTGGCATTTTATTGAGTAGTGATTCCATAGAGTACCTATAGAATATGAATGCGCGGATATAGTAACTGTAATTCAATTATAATAGTTCTCTCCTATATTTTCTACTTACTACCGAAAGCGTAGACTGCTTTTGGGTAAATGCTGCTTTAATTCAAAGTTGCCAAACAGTCCGTAATTTTTCAAAGGTTTATGGAATCAGATTTGAATTATGCGTCAATAATACAAAGAAAGAAAATGACGAATGCACATAAATGAAAGCAAGGATTGTATATGTTGTATTTCCCTCGGAAGACTCGCAGAGATAACACAACGAGTTGTACAATTTAATTATTACATTTATTATTCAATTACATACAAAGAACGCACTCACCCAATGTTCGTTATGAATAAACAAGAATCATGTCCGCCATATATATAAATGACATTTTACTACCCCAGTCCTTCAGAACAACAACAATGAAACAATGAACTCAGACGAACCACAGTGACACACGGAACGTCAGACGAAATACATATCTAACAGTCCATATAACAGTATAAATGTATAAAAATGATAAATACCATATAAATAAAAACAAGGAGTGTATAAATGTGTGATAGAAAATATTTATTCAAATGTACGTATTTGTAAAGTCGAATACGAAATTTAAGGTTTTAGAAATAGCATTATACGAACTTTCATAAATGTTCCTTTTGAGTGTCATACGTGGTGAAACCAGATAACGTCGCTGTGATAAACAGAAAAGAAAATAACATATCTGATGGAAAATAAGAAACACCTATGGGAAATGATTTCTCGTTCAGCTTAAACATATCTGATTATTTTAAAATAGCTGAAATGAGAGTTCTATACGGATGAAAAAGCCTATGTTGATTTTTTGAGACATGGAGAAAAGAAAAAAGAATGTTTCCTTTTAGTTTTGATTTATAGCCAAAAATGATTGCAAGAATACTGTTCTCACATTAGCTAATGGGGAAAACCGGTGAAAACACATGAGAGTTGCTACAAGAATGTGTTGTATGAGATATATCATTTATTGAGCGGTAATTGCAGATGTTATATATTACGTGCAGAGAATGACTTGTTTCGCGAAAGTTGGAAGGAGCCCTCACTGTTGATGGAATAATGTTTCTATCGATCATAGAGTATATGGAAGCGTGTGGCTGCCTTTTAAGGCAGAGTAAGAGGCAAGACGACAGATTCGACAACATATGAGGCGACAAAATACAAATGTCGCGCGCGTGACGATGGTCCTTGGCTGATCGACTTTACAGCACTGCATGGGTAAGTGCTGAACACAGCAATAACACGAAATAGCGTAATATCCGGTAGGAGCTACGTAGACATGTAAAGTTGTGTGTGTGTGTGTGTGTGTGTACTTATCCTATGTGTCTTATATGTAAGTACTTGTATCAAGTTTTTATTATTTTTTTATTGAACAACGATTTTGTTCTGCTGCGCGTTCTTCTATGTAACTGTGTGTACATAGCCCACAAAACCTGTAAAGCTTTATTGTAACACATATTTTATGTATATAAGAACCCTATTGAAAATAAATGAAATTATTATGATTGTTGTTGTTGTTGTTATTGTTGTTGTTGCTGCTGCTGCTGCTGCTGTTGTTGCTGTTGTTATTATTATTATTATTATTATTATTATTATTATTATTATTATTAAAGGCGGCGAGCTGGCAGAATCGTTAGTAGGCCGGGCGAAATGCTTAGAGGTATTCCGTCTGTCGCTACGTTCTGAGTTCAAATTCCGCCGAGGTCGACTTTGCTTTCATCCTTTCGGGGTCGATTAAATAAGTACCAGTTACGCACTGAGGTCGATGTAGTCGACTTAATCCATTCCTCCAAATTTCAGGCCTTGTGCTTTCTAGTAGAAAGAATTATTATTATTATTATTATTATTATTATCATTATTATTATTAATCTTTTAAGACGGTGAGCTGGCAGAATCATTAGCACGCCATCCGAAATGCTTAGCGGTATTTCGCCCGTCGCTATATTCTGAGTTCAAATTCCGCCGAGGCTGACTTTGCTTTCATCCTTACGGAGTCGATAAATTAAGTGCCAGTCGAGTATTGTGATCGATATAATTGTCTAGTCTTACCCCACTCAAAATTTCAGGCATTGTGCCTTTGGGGGAAATGATAATTATTATTACTATTAATCTTCCAGAACTTTGTTATCTGAGTTCAAATTCCGCCAGAGTGTACTTTGTCTTTCATCCTTTCGCGATCGATAAAATAAGTGCCAGATGAGCATTGGAACCGATGTAATCGACTAGCCCTCTCCCACAAAATTTCAGATTCTGTGACTATAATAGAAATAATTGTTAGTATTATCAACATTGGTTTCGAATTTTTGGTGAAAGGACAGCAATTTCCGGTGAGGGGGTAAATCGATTTACCCCAGTACTCAGCTGGTACTTATTTTATCGACCCGAAAGAATGAAAGGCAACGTCGACCTCGGCGGCATTTGAACTTTTAGGAGAGTGGGTTATATATCTTTAGATATACACCTAACTCTCCTACATTAAATTGGAAGAGAACTGAACGCAGAAACTCCAAACTGATCAACAACAACAAATATTTATTGTTCGGTGGAAAAGGTAAACAGCTTCTAATTGTCCGGTTTTAGAGTAGCCTGAAATGTAGATGTACGGTTCTTCGTGCTGGTGTCGTTATAGAGACAACTTGGTTCAACCACACTCAAATGGGAGAGCTTGCTTAGACGTCTTGCTTGGTCGCTGTCTGCCTTGGTAAGAGACCGAATAATAGCGGGAACGCTTCGATGTTGAAACCCACGCATGCGTGGTTAAGGATTCAGTAATGGCGCCTGCCTTTTGGCGCCAATATGACGTCACTACAATGGCTCCCCCTTGAGTGTGAAACACGAAATTAAAAAATTTTTGAGGGACGTCTGAAGCGAGATGGCCATCGAAACCACACAGAAAATGCGGCACAAATATATATATCAAACACTCGGTTTTATCTTCACTGTATGAGTGGGACATCCCCTCACGGAAAATAGCAAGAGCCAACCGACTAAGATACCTAGTACCAGGCAACAGGTCGAAACTGGCATCGATGCTCAACCACAGCTCCGCAACTGACCACGACTTCCTGAGTACAGACACTCCAAATTTCCTTGTGTAACTTTTTACGAACCGGCTACATAGTTTTTTTGTTTTTTTTGAATAGAAGAAAAAATGTTCAATAAAAAAAAAACTGAAATTGTCCAGTAAAAACACAATAAATCAAACGTAAATAGTTTTTTCCAATTTCTTGGGCCAATGCACCGTCCTGCCAAACCTAGTGACATAAGGTTCGCTAGGGTTCCTTTGCAACGACGAAGGTGGTGTAATCGTTGGTGTGTGCGATTGTGATGGTGCTGATGTTGGTGTATGCATTGGTAAAGGCGTTGACAATGTATGTGGTGATAGTGGTGTGTGCGGCATTTGAAACACGGGCATGTCGTCCACGGGAGTTGAAGGTTTGTCAAGGTACGCTTTTTTCAGACGGTCGACAGACACATTTTCTGTACGACCATTAGCGTCGACCTTGAAAAACTTTGGAGTGCGAGAAAGCACACGATAGGGTCCTTTGTAAGGAGAAACAAGGGGTCCTTTGACAGAATCATCCCTAATAAACACACGAGACCAAGACTCAATGTCTGCTGGCATTCTAAAGGTAGGTGACTGTTGTCTGGGGCCCATAGATGGAAGATTGGAGAAATACTCTCGCAACCGAGTAACATAGGACTCTGGGTGTGGTGGTTGTGATGAGTCTGGTACCACCATCGCACCTGGAAACGTCAACGTGGTGCCGTAAAGAAGCTCCGCCGAGGAGTAACCCAGGTCAGCTTTTACCGCAGTCCGGCATCCAAGGAGGACAACCGGAAGAATTTCAACCCCAAACTGCGGGTTGGGCGAGGCGCGTAAGGCGGCCTTAAGTTGTCTATGAAACCGCTCAACCATCCCATTAGAAGCGGGATGGTAGCTGGTGGTGCGTATACGATGCACCCCCAGGATTCGTGATAGGTCACGAAAAAGCGCGGCCTCAAATTGCCGGCCACGATCTGTGGTCAAACTGACCGGTACTCCGAACCTCGACACCCACCCAGAAACGAAAGCCTGGGCAACAGTCTCAGAAGTAATATCTGCTATAGGAATGGCTTCTGGCCAACGTGAGAAACGGTCAACACAAGTTAACAGGTATGAGAACCCGCGACACACTGGTAACGGTCCAACCAAATCAAGATGGACGTGACGGAAACGGGCTTCAGGAGAAGGAAATTGTCCAAGAGGGGCACGAACGTGCCTATGGACCGTCGCACTCTGGCACTTCATGCAGGAGCGTGCCCAAGTGGCAATTGATCGCCGCATATTGGGCCAGAAAAACCGAGCAGTGATAAGCTTTACTGTTGCTGAGATGCCCGGATATGACAAAGAATGAAGGGCATCAAACACAGAACGTTGATGGTTCGTAGGTACTAAAGGCCTAGGAGAACCTGTGGATGTGTCACATAATATAGAGCCCTCGGATGAAGGGAGCGGAAGATAAGCAAATTTACAGTTGCTGAATTTTGACGAAGTCAAATCTAAACTTGATAAAGAAGGTTGCTCCTGTGAAATTGCCAGTAAATCAATTTCCGCGGGAGTGGAAATAGAATGCACAGGAAGTCGAGATAGAGCATCAGCTGGAATATTCTCTTTCCCTGGCACATGACGAATGTCACCTGTAAATTGTGAGATAAAATCCAGGTGACGAAAAGCACGAGGAGAGAGCTTGTCCGTTTTAGAGGACAGAGCAAAAGTGAGTGGCTTGTGATCAGTATAAATCACAAACTCTCGTCCCTCAAGTTGGTGTTGAAAATGCCGAATCGACAGATAGATCGCCAATAGCTCACGATCAAAAGTACTATACCTGCGTTCGGCAGGCTGTAATTTACAAGAAAAGAAAGCCAAAGGTTTTGTTTGATTGTCTACAGTGTGCTGCAAAACAGCACCGACCGCAGAATCGGAAGCATCCACAGATAAAGAAAGCGGAGCATCAGGAGCAGGATGTGCAAGAACAGGAACGGAGGATAACTCCTGTTTCACAGACTCAAAAGCAGATAACGCCTCATCAGTAAGAGTGAGTTCAGCATCCTTCTTAGAATGGCCTTGCAGTAGCCTCGTTAAAGGAAGTAGTTTGTATGCACACCGGTCAATGAATCTCCTGTAAAAATTGACCATGCCTAAAAAATGGCGCAACTGTCGCAGAGAGGTTGGAGGTGCGATGCGTTGAATTGCATCGACTTTAGCAGGAAGAGGTTTGATCCCATTAGAATCAACCAAATGTCCCAGAAAATTCAGGGATGACTGCCCGAAAAGACACTTGTCGGGATTAATCTTCACATTATAAGCGCGAAGACGCTGAAAAAGTTGCGACAAATGTTGGAGATGATTCTCTTCCGTATCACTAGCGATGAGTATATCATCGACATAAGCGAATACAAAATCAAGTCCACGAACGACCTCATCCATAAACCTCTGAAAAGTGCTAGTAGCATTACGCAAACCAAAACTCATAAATAGAAATTCAAAACAACCGAAAGGTGTAGTGATGGCTGTTTTAGGGATATCCTCTGGATTTACTGGTATCTGATGATAGGCCCGTACCAGATCAATCTTAGAGAAAATGGTGCATCCATGCAGGTTCGCCGAGAAATCCTGCAAATTCCTGATGGGATAGCGATCAGCTATCGTCACAGCATTGAGTCTCCGATAGTCCCCCACCGGGCGAAAATCCGAATCCCCTTTGCGGGCCAAATGTAGAGGAGATGCCCATGGGCTGGTGGAGGGGCGAATGAGGCCGAGTTGAAGCATGTGCTCAAACTCGGCCTTGGCCGTCTTAAGACGATCAGGCGCTAGGCGACGTGGCCGAGAAAAAACCGGAGGACCAGTCGTCATGATATAATGGAGGGTGGAATGTGCAGGTTTAACCGGCTTGAAAGTAATATCCACCAACTCCGGAAAAGACGCTAAAAGAGAATGAAAAGCGTCCCCAGCAGTGGCAATAAAAAATGCTGGGCTAAGAGGAGAATTGGTAGAGCTCCTTGCCGGCGTGGAAAGGGATGTCGAGTCATCGACAAGCCTCCGACGTCGAACATCTACCAATAATTGAAAATGATTTAAAAAACCAGCACCCAAAATGGGATGTGGAATGTCAGCTATGACAAAAAACCCATTGAAAGTCTCTACGAAGACCAATGTCTAAACGTAGAGAAAGCTGACCAAAAGTAGGAATCGGAGATGAATCAACAGCGTGCAAAACGATTTCAGAACGGCGAGGTTTGTCGACTGTTAGACGAAGCGGCCAAATACTACAACAGGAACCAGTGTCAACCATGAAGAATTTCTTCGACACTTGGTCCTGGACGAATATTGCACGATTAAAAAACAGGTTGGGTGGAGGAAAGGGACGTGCGCACTTTCTCCTCTACTCGTTTCCCGACGCCTTTAACGAACAAGGCTGAATACATTTTGTCGCCTTGTTCGAAAAGTTTGCATGGTACCAACATAGACCTTGCTTCTTCCAGGTAGCTCCCCGATCTCGAGAAAATTTTCGAGACCGGGAAACGCTACGAGATTGGGAACCACCACGAGATCTCGAGAAACAGAGGTTATTTACGGTGTGAGTGAGCTCCTGAATGCTACGTAGCAAATCCTCATTGGTCACTGAAGAGGACTGCCTTGCAGGATCTACGGAAACAGTACGTGGTGTGTCCGTGGAGGACTCAGAGCAATTTGAAACGAGTCGAGAAGGGTTCACTGAAAATTCCATGACCCTATCGACCATGGTGGCTACTTGATCTAGTGAGTTCGAGTCCGAAACCGTTGCCAATATTGTCTGGACTTACGACGGTAACCGTGTAAAGAATATCTTTCTCAGAAGTGGCCCGTCTGTTGATTCACCACTGAGACCGCGTAGATGAGTTAAAAACTCCGCTGGAGTTCTATCGCCTAGTTGTTCATCCGCCATCAGCTCATGAAACTTGCTGGTGGCAGATCTGGCAGTCCTTCGCAATATCTTAGTCTTGACCTCATCGTAGGTCGCGTCATCTTTCGGAGTCGTGATAAAATCCTTCGACACTTTTAGAAGCGACGAAGGCAAATTGCATAGCATTAAAGATAGCCTCCGAGTGGGCGAGACATCATGTGCCCGAAAAAAATTCTCTAACTGACCAAAAAATACGTCAGTCTCTCCGGCGAATGAAGGCAGGCTTGGCAACGCACACATATCGGTAAATGATTCCGTCAAAGGTAAAATAGGAAGAAACAATAACGAAAAACGTGTAAAATATGCAAAAGGCCAAAAAAAAAATTTCACCGCAAATGGAAAAGGAAACACACTATTTTTTTTTCTGTACCTTTCTGTTTTCCTCTGTAATGTATGTGCACAATAAGAACCAAAATGGAAAAAGAAAAGAAGAAAAAGAAATATTCGCTAAAAAAAAAAACAATGTGGTTGCCTTCTGTATTTTTTTTTTTTGTATTGTTTTCCTTTTTTTTTTGTTGTGTGTTTAGTTGTGAGCTTGTACTGTCTGCGGGGAAAAAATTTTTTTTTTTTTTTTTTTTTTTTGAAAACCCACGACGTGCCTGAAAGGAAATGGAAAATAATAGTCAGAAAGAAAGAAAAAAATACGTCTGTCTCAGCTTGGCACAATGTGAGTTCGTATTGTCGGAAATGCTATAGAGTCAATATCTCACTGTGAAATTGTTCAAAAAGTCGTTATGATGATGATGATGACGGCGGCCGGAAACTCGTGTTGCTCATACCAATGATGATGCTGATCAGTCCAGATTGTCGTGGCTGCAGTCGTTCCTTAGTCGGGGTCACCACTTTAGGAGAGTGGGTTATATATCTTTAGATATACACCTAACTCTCCTACATTAAATTGGAAGAGAACTGAACGCAGAAACTCCAAACTGATCAATAACAACAAATATTTATTGTTCGGTGGAAAAGGTAAACAGCTTCTAATTGTCCGGTTTTAGAGTAGCCTGAAATGTAGATGTACGGTTCTTCGAGCTGGTGCCGTTATAGAGACAACTTGGTTCAACCACACTCAAATGGGAGAGCTTGCTTAGACGTCTTGCTTGGTCGCTGTCTGCCTTGGTAAGAGACCGAATAATAGCGGGAACGCTTCGATGTTGAAACCCACGCATGCGTGGTTAAGGATTCAGTAATGGCGCCTGCCTTTTGGCGCCAATATGACGTCACTACAAACTCAAAACGTGAAGATGGACGAAAAGCCGCTAAGCATTTTGCTCGACGTGCTGACGATTCCGCAAACTCACTCCCCTGTTGATATTATTATTAATATTACCTGACTTTAAGGCAGCGGCTTAGCAGAGTCGTTAGCACGCCGGGAAGAATCCTTAGCGGCATTACGTCTGTCCTTACATCCTGAGTTCAAATTCCGGCGAGGTCGGCTTTGCCTTTCATCCTTTCGGGGTCGTTGAAATAAGTATCAGTTGAACATTGAACACTGGGGTCGATGTAATCGACTTGCTCCACCCTCAAAATCGCTGAACTTGTGCCAAAATATGAAACCAATATTAACTGCGTTCTGGCTAGACACGTTCATGTACGACCAGGGAATATTGATCCTTTTGACAAGAAATAATTCAGATAGAGTCTAAATGAATCGAGTCTGATTATACGATTCCCGCCAGACATCGAACTGATGCTTAGCTGCATTTTGTCCGTTTTTTCGGCCGTTCAAATTCTGCCGAGGTCGACTTTGATTTTCAACCTTTTACGGGATGGATGAAATATGTAGTAATTAAACACAGGGATCGATGAAATCGAGTATCCCTTCCTCCTCCCCACAAATTTCAGATCCTGTACCTATAATAGAACTGATTCACCTTCAGCGAGTTTAAAACGCAGTCTTTAAAATACCAGGCAACAGTGCTCTGCTTCTCAGTATTCGTAGTTGATATAACCTTTGTTTATCAAATTTCGTGTCGTGCAAGAAAGAAAATTCCGCGTTGACTTTGCTTTCATCCTTTCAGAGTCGATAAATTAAGTGCCAGTCGAGTACTGGGGTCGATATAATCGTCTAGTCCCACTCCACTCAAAATTTCAGGCCTTGTGCCTTTGGGGGGAAAGGATAGTATACTATTTATTATTATTATTATTATTATTATTATTATTATTATTATTATTACTATTAATAATAATAATAATAATAATAATAATAATAATATTTTTAAAAAAGGATTGACGTAACTCTTCAGGTAAATAGTCAAGACGAAGAGTGCGATTTTAGATGTTTTATTTTTTGAACAATATTTCGACAGAACGTCTGTCTTTCTCAAGTTCAAACCAAATTCAAAATTTCAGAAACCAAACGTAAACTATGAACGTGAGTAACCAGCGTCCATACATTGATAGAATGACATCATCAGCTTTTGTCAGTTTTTTAATAAGCAGAAAGAAAGAAAGAAAAAGGAAGACGACAAAAAAAGAAAAGAAAAAGAGAGAAAGAAGAATATTCAATCAAACAGTTTTGTATAAATTTGATGATATTCTCCTGTCATCTTATTCATTCCTCCAGGGTGTGATGTCAATAACCCGCAAACATATTTCTCCTCATACATTCTGAGAAGTGAAAGTGGGGTACATTCAGGATATTTTTTGAGAATGTGCACTTTCAAATCTTCTTCAAAATTGCAGCCGCTTGAAACGAAATGTTCAGCAAGTTCTGTTGAACTACTGTTCTTGTGCCTGACGTCGAATCTGTGCCCATTAAACCTTTTGTTTAATTGTTCCGTTGTACAACCAACATAAATCAAGTTATGTTTCGTGCATTCTGCACCGTACACTAAATGGGAATCTTTGCAGGTTCCCCCTTCTGTATAAATCATAACATTTCTAGTATGATTTTTGATGGTATTCACTTCACTCATGTTGTTGCACAATGAACAGGGCTTACCTCTCTTGCGGTTGTTCTTTAAGGTACTTGCTGAACATTTCGCTTCAAGCGGCTGCAATTTTGAAGAAGATTTGAAAGTGCACATTCTCAAAAAATATCCTGAATGTACCCCACTTTCACTTCTCAGAATGTATGAGGAGAAATATGTTTGCGGGTTATTGACATCACACCCTGGAGGAATGAATAAGATGACAGGAGAATATCATCAAATTTATACAAAACTGTTTGATTGAATATTCTTCCTTCTCTCTTTTTCTTTTCTTTTTCTGTCGTCTTCCTTTTTCTTTCTTTCTTTCTGCTTATTAAAAAACTGAGAAAAGCTGATGATGTCATTCTATCAACGTATGGACGCTGGTTACTCACGTTCATAGTTTACGTTTGGTTTCTGAAATTTTGAATTTTCAATCACCTTTTGGTTTGAACTTGAGAAAGACAGACGTTCTGTCGAAATATTGTTCAAAAAATAAAACATCTAAAATCGCACTCTTCGTCTTGACTAATAATAATAATAATAATAATAATAATAATAATAATAATAATAATAATAATAATAATAATAATAATAATAACGATCTTATTTACATTATATATACTCTTTTACTCTTTTTTTACTCTTTTACTTGTTTCAGTCTTTTGACTGTGGCCATGCTGGAGCACCGCCTTTAGTCGAGCAAATCGACCCCAGGACTTATTCTTTGGAAGCCTAGTACTTATTCTATCGGTTTCTTTTGCCGAACCGCTAAGTTACGGGGACATAAACACACCAGCATCGGTTGTCAAGCGATGTTGGGGGGACAAACACAGACATACAAACACATATATATATATATACATATATACGACAGGCTTCTTTCAGTTTCCGTTTACCAAATCCACTCACAAGGCTTTGGTCGGCCCGAGGCTATAGTAGAAGACACTTGCCCAAGATGCCACGCAGTGGGACTGAACCCGGGACCATGTGGTTGGTAAGCAAGCTACTTACCACACAGCCACTCCTACGCCTATATATATATATTTGTTTTGCAAGATTTTTTGTGAAATCGTGTGTTGAAACAGATGTTGTTGTACTTGGGGATGGTCATATTGCCAGTTTAGCCAATAAAAACACACGCACTGTATATTTGGTGTTAATTTGCTTCAGCTTTATATTACATTATATTACATTAATCCTATTTCGGCCAGAGTTCTTTCGTCACACTTCTGTGACCTCATAAGTGGTCCTTTGCTTTCTTCTTTCTTATGTGTGTCTCACCTTGCTAACTATCAGCCATTTTGTATTTTGTATTCCTATTGTATGTGTCTACGCATGTGTATCCCTCAATGTGTCTATGTTTTTGTAAGTGCATGTGTGTATGGGGAGTGTCTGTATCACCTATATTCTCTGTTAATACATGTTCGTTTGTTTTTGTTTTTATTTATTTATTGTTCGTGTGTTTATATCTACTTTTTGTGTATTTAATTAAATTTTGTTAACGTATGTAGTATTCAATTCCATTTGTTTATCTATGTATTGTATTATATTTTGTTCATATTGTTATTGGTTTATGGGGAACGTATTGTCATATGTTGTGGTTTGTGGTTTGTTAGGGGTTTGTGTTAGAGTTCCATTCTAGTTTCCTATTCAGGCTAGGTTTATCTTCTATTAGTTTCCGTTAGTTTCCGTTAGTTTCCCTTACTTTCCATTACTTTCCGTTAGTTTCCTTTAGTCTCCGTTAGTTTCCGTTACTTTCAGTTACTTTCCGTTACTTTCCGTTACATTCCGTTAGTTTCCCTAACCTTAGCTCTAACCCTAACCCTAGCCCTAACCCTAACCCTAGCCCTATCCCTAACCCTAACCCTAACATTAACCCTAACCCTAACGCTAACATAAACCCTAACCCTAACGTAAGTTTCCGTTAGTTTCCGCTATTTTCTGTTAGTTTCCGTTACTTTCCGTTATTTCCGTTTGTTTCTGCTAGTTTCCGTTACTTTCTGCTAGTTTCCATTAATTTCCGTTATTTCCGTTACTTTCCGTTACTTCCCGTTACCTTCCGTTAGTTTCTGTTAGTTTCCCTTATTTCCGTTAGTTTGCGTTAGTTTCCGTTACTTTCCGTTAGTTTCCGTTAGTTTTCGTTAATTTCCGTTAGTTTCCGTTACTTTCCGTTAGTTTCCGTTACCTTCCTTTACTTCCCGTTACTTTCCGTTAGTTTCCGTTACTTTCCGTTACTTTGCGTTAGTTTCCGTTATTTCCCTTATTTCGTTAGTTTCCGTTAGTTCCCGTTACTTTCCGTTACTATCCGTTACTTTCCGTTACTTTCCGTTACTTTCCGTTAGTTTCCGTCACTTTCCGTCATTTGCATTAGTTTCCGTTAGTTTCCGTTAGTTTCCGTTACTTTCCGTAAGCTTCCGTTAGTTTCCGTTACTTTTCGTTAGTTTCCGTTAGTTTCCGATATTTTCGTTAGTTTCCGTTACTTTCCGTTAGTTTCCGTAAGTTTCCGTTACTTCCCGTTAGATTCCGATAATTCCCGTTACCTTCCGTTAGTTTCTGTTAGTTTCCGTTAGTTTCCGTTACTTCCCGTGAGTTTCCGTTAGTTTCCGTGAGTTTCCGTTACTTTCCGTTATTTCTGTCAGTTCCAATTACTTTCCGTTAGTTTCCGTTAGTTTCTGTTACTTTTCGTCAGTTTCCGTTACTTTCTGTCAGTTTCGGTTAGTTTCCGTTAGTTTCCTTTACTTTCCATTAGTTTCTGTTAGTTTCCATTACTACGGCTCTAACATCAAAAATTTCATCAAACAAGGTCAGGGACAAAGGGTCAAAGATCAGAGGAAAAGGGTCAAATGTCAGGGCCAAGGGTCAAAGGTCAGGGGCCAAGGGTCAAAGGTCAGGGACCAAGGGACAAATGTCAGCGGTCAAAGGTTAGGGGCCAATGGTCAAATGTCAGTGGCCAAGTGTCAAAGGTCAGGGGCCAAAGGTCAAAGGTAAGGTGCCAAGAGCCAAATGTCAGGTGCCAAGGGTCAAATGTCAGGGGCCAAGGGTCAAACGTCAGGAACCAAGGGCCAAACGTCAGGGGCTAAGGGTCAAATGTCAAGTGTCA
The DNA here is from genome assembly GCF_046866305.1 of Octopus bimaculoides. Taxonomy (NCBI): domain Eukaryota; kingdom Metazoa; phylum Mollusca; class Cephalopoda; order Octopoda; family Octopodidae; genus Octopus; species Octopus bimaculoides. Next base: position 74,386,194 of record NC_142934.1, on the reverse strand, counting down.
AAGGTCAAGGTTCAAGGGTCAAGTGCCAAGCGTCAAGAGTCAAAGGCCAAGGGTCAAGGGTCACGGGCCAAGGTTGCCCTAACATCAAAAATTTCAACAAAAATTTTCATCAAAAATATTCATCATTTTCATTAAAATTTTCATGAAAAATTTTCATCAAAAATTTCAACATAACTTTTCATTAAAAATTTTCATCGAAATTTTCATCAAAAATTTTCATCAAAAATTTTCATCAAAAATTTTCATCAAAAATGGCACACTTACGAGGGTGGCACATCCTGGACGGCACATATAGGGAGGCCTATGGCACTCTTACAAGGGTGGCACATCATGGGCGGCACATATAGGGTGTCCTATGGTAAACTTACGAGAGTGGCACATCCTGGGCGGCACATATGGGGAGCACTATGGCACAGTTAGAGGGTGGAACATCCTAGTTGGCACATCTGGGAAGACCCATGGCACACTTACGAAGGTGACACATCTTGGGTGGCACATCCTGGGTGGCACATCCTGGGTGGCACATCCTGGGTGGCACATCCTGGGTGGCACATCTGGGGAGCCCTATGGCACAATTACGAGGGTGGCACATCTGGGGAGCCCTATGGCACAGTTAGAGGGTGGAACATCGGAGGGTGGGATCCTGGGTGGCACATTCCGTTACTTTCCGTTATTATACGTTAGTTCCCGTTAGTTTCCGTTACTTTCCGTTAGTTTCCGTTACTATCCGTTAGTTTCAGTTACTTTCCGTTACTTTCCGTTAGTTTCCGTTGCTTTCCGTTAGTTTCCGTCACTTTCCGTCACTTTGCGTTAGTTTCCGTCACTTTCCGTTAGTTTCCGTTACTTCCCGTTAGTTTCCGATAATTCCCGTTACCTTCCGTTAGTTTCCGTTAGTTTCCGTTACTTTCCGTAAGCTTCCGTTAGTTTCCGTTACTTTTCGTTAGTTTCCGTTAGTTTCCGATACTTTCCGTTAGTTTCTGTTACTTTCCGTTACTTTCCGTTAGTTTCCGTAGTTTCCGTAGTTTCCGTTACTTTCCGTTAGTTTCCGTTAGTTTCCGTTAGTTTCCGTTTCTTTCCGTTAGTTTCCGTTAGTTTCCGTTGCTTTCCGTTAGTTTCCGTAACTTTCCGTTAGTTTCCGTTACTTTCCGTTAGTTTCCGTTACTTTCCGTTAGTTTCCGCTACTTTCCGTTACTTTCCATTAGTCTCCCTTAGTTTCCGATACTTTCCGTTAGTTTCCCTTATGTTCGTTAGTTTCCGTTACTTTCCGTTTGTTTCTGTTAGTTTCCGTTGCTTTCCGTTAGTTTCCGTTATTTCCGTTAGTTTCCGTTACTTTCCGTTAGTTTCAGTTAGTTTCCGTTAGTTTCCGTTACTTTCCGTTAGTTTCCCTTACGTTCGTTAGTTTCCGTTAGTTTCCGTTACTTTCCGTTTGTTTCTGTTAGTTTCCGTTAGTTTCCGTTACTTTCCGTTAGTTTCCGTTGCTTTCCGTTAGTTTCCGTCACTTTCCGTCATTTGCGTTAGTTTCCGTTAGTTTCCGTTACTTTCCGTAAGCTTCCGTTAGTTTCCGTTACTTTTCGTTAGTTTCCGTTAGTTTCCGATACTTTCCGTTAGTTTCTGTTACTTTCCGTTACTTTCCGTTACTTTCCGTTAGTTTCCGTAGTTTCCGTAGTTTCCGTTACTTTCCGTTAGTTTCCATTAGTTTCCGTTAGTTTCCGTTTCTTTCCGTTAGTTTCCGTTAGTTTCCGTTGCTTTCCGTTAGTTTCCGTTACTTTCCGTCACTTTCCGTTACTTTCCGTTACTTCCCGTTAGTTTCCGTTAGTTTCCGTTACTTTCCGTTTGTTTCTGTTAGTTTCCGTTAGTTTCCGTTACATCCCGTTAGTTTCCGTTTCTTTCCGTTACTGTGCGTTAGTTTCCGCTAGATTCCGTTACTTTCCGTTATTTCTGTCAGTTCGTGTTACTTTCCGTTAGTTTCCGTTAGTTTCTGTTAGTTTTCGTCAGTTTCCGTTACTTTCCGTTAGTTTCGTTTAGTTTCCGTTAGTTTCCTTTACTCTCCATTAGTTTCCGTTAGTTTCCATTACTACGGCTCCCCATATGTGCCACCCAGGATGTCCCACACTCGGAAGTGCCACCCTCTAATTGTGCCATAGGGCTCCCTAGATGTGCCACCCAGGAAATTCCACCCTCTAACATCAAAAATTTCATCAAACAAGGTCAGGGGCAAAGGGTCAAAGGTCAGAGGATAAGGGTCAAATGTCAGGGCCAAGGGTTCCTGACGTTTGACCCTTGGCCCCTGACATTTGACCCTTGGCACCTGACATTTGGCCCTTGGCACCTTACGTTTGACCTTTGGCCCCTGACCTTTGACACTTGGCCACTGACATTTGACCATTGGCCCCTAACCTGGGTGGCACATATGGGGAGCCGTAGTAATGGAAACTAATGGAAAGTAAAGGAAACTAGCGGAAACTAACCGAAACTAACGGAAAGTTACTTTCCGTTAGTTTCCGTTACTTTCCGTCACTATCCGTTAGTTTCCGTTAGTTTCCGTTAGTTTCCGTTACTTTCCGTTACTTTCCATTAGTCTCCCTTAGTTTCCGATACTTTCCGTTAGTTTCCCTTACGTTCGTTAGTTTCCGTTAGTTTCCGTTACTTTCCGTTTGTTTCTGTTAGTTTCCGTTGGTTTCCGTTAGTTTCCGTTAGTTTCCGTTAGTTTCCGTTAGTTTCCGTTAGCTCCCGTTACATTCCGTTAGTTTCCGTTACTTTCCGTCACTTTCCATTAGTTTCCGTTACTTTCCGTTAGTTTCAGTTATTTCCGTTAGTTTGCGTTAGTTTCAGTTAGTTTCCGTTAGTTCCCGTTACTTTCCGTTAGTTTCCGTTAGTTTCCGTCACTTTCCGTTAGTTTCCGTTACTTTCCGTTAGTTTCCGTAAGTTTCCTTTACTTCCCGTTAGTTTCCGATAATTCGCGTTACCTTCCGTTAGTTTCTGTTAGTTTCCGTTATTTCCGTTAGTTTCCATTACTTCCCGTTAGTTTCCGTAGTTTCCGTTACTTTCCGTTACTGTGCGTTAGTTTCCGTTAGATTCCGTTACTTTCCGTTATTTCTGTCAGTTCCCGTTACTTTCCGTTACTTTCCATTACTTTCGTTAGTTTACGTTAGTTCCCGTAAGTTAACGTTACTTTCGTTAGTTTCTGTTAGTTTCTGTTAGTTTTCGTCAGTTTCCGTTACTTTCCGTTAGTTTCGGTTAGTTTCCGCTAGTTTCCTTTACTTTCCATTAGTTTCCATTACTACGGCTCCCCATATGTGCCACCCAGGATGTGCCACACTCGGAAGTGCCACCCTCTAATTATGCCATAGGACTCCTAGATGTGCCACCCAGGAAATGCCACCCTTTGAAATGCCACACTATAGCATCAAAAATTTCAACAGAAATTTTCATCAAAATTTTCAACAGAAATTTTCATCTAAATTTTCAACAAAAATCTTCATTAAAAATTTCATCAAACAAGGTGAGGGGCAAAGGGTCAAAGGTCAGGGGACCAGGCTCAAAGGTCAGGGGCCAAGGGTCAAAGGTTAGGGGCCAATGGTCAAATGCCAGTGGCCAAGTGTCAAAGGTCAGGGGCCAAACGTCAAATGTCAGCGGCCAAAGGTCAAAGGTTAGGGGCCAATGGTCAAATGCCAGTGGCCAAGTGCCAAAGGTCAGGGACCAAAGGTCAAAGGTAAGGTGCCAAGGGCCAAATGTCAGGGGCTATGGGTCAAATGTCAAGTGTTAAGGGTCAAGTGCCAAGCGTTAGTTTCCGTAAGTTTCCGTTATATGAGTTAGTTTTCGTTAGTTTCCGTAACTTTCCATTAGTTTCCGTTATTTTCCGTTACTTTCCGTTATTTGAGTTAGTTTTGGTTAGTTTCAGTTACTTTCCGTTAGTTTCCGTTACCTTCCGTTAGTTTCCGTCACTTTGCGTTAGTTTCCGTCACTCTCCGTTAGTTTTCGTTACTTTCCGTTGGTTTCCGTTCGTTTCCGTTGGTTTCAGTTAGTTTCCGTTAGTCTCCGTTAGTTTCCGTTAGTTTCCGTCACTTTCCGTTAGTTTCCGTTACTTTCCGTCACTTTCCGTTACTTTCCGTTACTTTCCGTTAGTTTCCGTTACTTTCCGTAGTTTCCGTTACTTTTCGTTTGTTTCCATTAGTTTCCGTTACGTTCGTTAGTTTCTGTTAGTTTCCGCTACTTTCCGTTTGTTTCCGTTAGCTTCCGTTACTTTCCGTTAGTTTCGGTTACTTTCCGTTAGTTTCGGTTACTTTCCGTTACTTTCCATTACTTTCGTTAGTTTCCGTTACTTTCTGTTAGTTTCAGTCAGTTTCCGTTACTTTCCGCTAGTTTCGGTTAGTTTCCGTTAGTTTCCATTACAACGGCTCCCCATATGTGCCACCCAGGATGTGCCACACTCGGAAGTGCTACCCTCAAATTGAGCCATAGGGCTCCCTAGATGTGCCACCCAGGAAATGCCACCCTTTGAAATGCCACACTCTAACATCAAAAATTTCAACAGAAATTTTCATCGAAATTTTCACCAAAAATTTTCATCAAAATTTTCATCTAAATTTTCAACAAACATCTTCATTAAAAATTTCATCAAACAAGGTTAGGGGCAAATGGTCAAAGGATAAGGGTCAAAGGTCAGTGACAAGGGTCAAAGGTAAGGTGTCAAGGGCCAAATGTCAGGTGCCGAGGGTCAAATGTCAGGGGCCAAGGGTCAAAGGTCAAGAACCAAGAGTCAAAGGTCAGGGGCTAAGGGTCAAATGTCAAGTGTCAAAGGTCAGGGGCTAAGGGTCAAATGTCAAGTGTCAAAGGTCAGGGGCTAAGGGTCAAATGTCAAGTGTCAAAGGTTAAGGTTCAAGGGTCAAGTGCCAAGCGTCAAGAGTCAGGGGCCAAGGGTCATGCGTCAGGGGCCAAGGTTGCCCTAACTACAAAAATTTCAAAAATTTTCGTCAAAAACTTTCATCAAAGATTTCAAAAATTTTCATGAAAAATGGCACACTTACGAGGGTGGCACATCCTGGCCGGCACATATAGGGAGGCCTATGGCAAACTTACGAGAGTGGCACATCCTGGGCGGCACATATGGGGAGCCCTATGGCACAGTTAGTGGTGGCACATCCTAGTTGGCACATCTGGGGAGACCCATGGCACACTTACGAAGGTGACACATCCTGGGTGGCACATCTGGGGAGCCCTATGGCACAATTACGAGGGTGGCACATCTGGGGAGCCCTATGGCAAGTTAGAGGGTGGAACATCGGAGAGTGACACACTCCGTTACTTTCCGTTATTATACGTTAGTTCCCGTTAGTTTCCGTTATTTTCCGTTACCTTCTGTTACTTTCCGTTAGTTTCCGTTAGTTTCCGTTACTATCCGTTAGTTTCCGTTACTTTCCGTTAGTTTCCGTTACTTTCCGTTAGTCTCCGTTACTATCCGTTAGTTTCCGTTACTTTCCGTTAGTTTCCGTTAGCTTCCGTCACTTTCCGTCACTTTGCGTTAGTTTCCGTCACTTTCCGTGAGTTTCCGTTACTTTCCGATTAGTTTCCGTTAGTTTCCCTAACCCTAACCCTAGCCCTAACCCTAACATTAACCCTAACCCTAACGCTAACATTAACCCTAACCCTAACGTAAGTTTCCGTTATTTCCGTTAGTCTCCGTTACTTTCCGTTAGTTACCGCTATTTTCTGTTAGTTTCCGTTAGTTTCCGTTACTTTCCGTTTGTTTCCGCTAGTTTCCGTTACTTTCTGTTAGTTTCCGTTAATTTCCGTTATTGCCGTTACTTTCCGTTATTTCCCGTTACTTTCCGTTAGTTTTTGTTAGTTTCCCTTATTTCCGTTAGTTTGCGTTAGTTTCCGTTACTTTCCGTTAGTCTCCGTTACTTTTCGTTAATTTCCGTTAGATTCCGTTACTTTTCGTTAGTTTCCGTTAGTTTCCTTTACTTACCGTTACTTTCCGTTAGTTTCCGTTGCTTTCCATTACTTTGCGTTAGTTTCCGTTATTACCCTTATTTCCGTTTGTTCCCGTTGCTTTCTGTTACTATCCGTTACTTTCCGTTACTTTCCGTTGCTTTCCGTGAGTTTCCGTCACTTTCCGTAATTTGCGTTAGTTTCCGTTACTTTCCGTTAGTTTCCGTTACTTTCCGTTAGTTTCCGTTATTTTCCGTTACTTCCCGTTATCTTCCGTTAGTTTCTGTTAGTTTCCCTTATTTCCGTTAGTTTGCGTTAGTTTCCGTTACTTTCGGTTAGTTTCCGTTACTTTTCGTTAGTTTCCGTTAGTTCCGTTACTTTCCGTTAGTTTCCGTTAGTTTCCTTTACATCCCGTTACTTTCCGTTAGTTTCTGTTAGTTTCCGTTACTCTGCGTTAGTTTCCGTTATTTCCCTTATTTCCGTTAGTTCCCGTTACTTTCCGTTACTATACGTTACTTTCCGTAAGTTTCCGTTAGTTTCCGTTAATTTCCGTTACTTTCCGTTAGTTTCCGTTAGTTTCCGATACTTTCCGTTAGTTTCCATTACTTTCCGTTAGTTTCCGTTACTTTCCATTAGTCTCCCTTAGTTTCCGTTACTTTCCGTTAGTTTCCTTTACGCTCGTATGTTTCCGTTACTTTCCGTTACTTTCCGTTTGTTTCTGTTAGTTTCCGTTGCTTTCCGTTAGTTTCCGTTATTTCCGTTAGTTTCCGTTAGTTTCCGTTAGTCTCCGTTAGTTTCCGTTACTTTCCGTTAGTTTCCCTTACGTTCGTTAGCTTCCGTTAGTTTCCGTTTGTTTCTGTTAGTTTCCGTTGCTTTCCGTTAGTTTCCGTTATTTCCGTTAGTTTCCGTTAGTTTCAGTTAGTTTCCGTTAGTTCCCGATATTTTCCGTTAGTTTCCGTTACTTTCCGTCACTTTCCGTCACTTTCCGTTAGTTTCCGTTAGTTTCCGCTACTTTCCGTTACTTTCCATTAGTCTCCCTTAGTTTCCGTTACTTTCCGTTAGTTTCCCTTATGTTCGTTAGTTTCCGTTACTTTCCGTTTGTTTCTGTTAGTTTCCGTTGCTTTCCGTTAGTTTCCGTTACTTTCCGTTAGTTTCCGTTACTTTTCATTAGTTTCCGTTAGTTTCCGATACTTTCCGTTAGTTTCTGTTACTTTCCGTTAGTTTCCGTAGTTTCCGTTAGTTTCCGTTAGTTTCCGTTAGTTTGCGTTTCTTTCCGTTAGTTTCCGTTAGTTTCCGTTGCTTTCCGTTAGTTTCCGTTACTTTCCGTTACTTTCCGTTACTTCCCGTTAGTTTCCGATAATTCCCGTTACCTTCCTTTAGTTTCTGTTAGTTTCCGTTAGTTTCCGTTACATCCCGTTAGTTTCCGTTTCTTTCCGTTACTGTGCGTTAGTTTCCGTTAGATTCCGTTACTTTCCGTTATTTCTGTCAATTCGTGTTACTTTCCGTTAGTTTCCGTTAGTTTCTGTTAGTTTTCGTCAGTTTCCGTTACTTTCCGTTAGTTTCGGTTAGTTTCCGTTAGTTTCCTTTACTCCCCATTAGTTTCCGTTAGTTTTCATTACTACGGCTCCCCATATGTGCCACCCAGGATGTCCCACACTCGGAAGTGCCACCCTCTAATTGTGCCATAGGGCTCCCTAGATGTGCCACCCAGGAAATTCCACCCTTTGAAATGACACACTCTAACATCAAAAATTTCATCAAACAAGGTCAGGGGCAAAGGTCAGAGGATAAGGGTCAAATGTCAGGGCCAAGGGTTCCTGACGTTTGACCCTTGGCCCCTGACATTTGACCCTTGGCACCTGACATTTGGCCCTTGGCACCTTACGTTTGACCTTTGGCCCCTGACCTTTGACACTTGGCCACTGACATTTGACCATTGGCCCCTAACCTGGGTGGCACATATGGGGAGCCGTAGTAATGGAAACTAATGGAAAGTAAAGGAAACTAGCGGAAACTAACCGAAACTAACGGAAAGTTACTTTCCGTTAGTTTCCGTTACTTTCCGTCACTATCCGTTAGTCTCCCTTAGTTTCCGATACTTTCCGTTAGTTTCCGTTAGTTTCCGTTACTTTCCGTTACTTTCCATTAGTCTCCCTTAGTTTCCGATACTTTCCGTTAGTTTCCCTTACGTTCGTTAGTTTCCGTTAGTTTCCGTTACTTTCCGTTTGTTTCTGTTAGTTTCCGTTGGTTTCCGTTAGTTTCCGTTATTTCCGTTAGTTTCCGTTATTTCCGTTAGTTTCCGTTACTTTCCGTTAGTTTCCGTTAGTTTTCGTTAGTTTCAGTTATTTTCCGTTAGCTCCCGTTACATTCCGTTAGTTTCCGTTACTTTCCGTCACTTTCCATTAGTTTCCGTTTCTTTCCGTTTGTTTCTGTTAGTTTCCGTTGCTTTCCGTTAGTTTCCGTTAGTTTCCGTTAGTTTCAGTTAGTTTCCGTTAGTTCTCGTTACTTTCCGTTAGTTTCCGTTACTTTCCGTCACTTTCCGTTAGTTTCCGTTACTTTCCGTTAGTTTCCGTAAGTTTCCTTTACTTTCGTTAGTTTACGTTAGTTCCCGTAAGTTAACGTTACTTTCGTTAGTTTCTGTTAGTTTCTGTTAGTTTTCGTCAGTTTCCGTTACTTTCCGTTAGTTTCGGTTAGTTTCCGCTAGTTTCCTTTACTTTCCATTAGTTTCCATTACTACGGCTCCCCATATGTGCCACCCAGGATGTGCCACACTCGGAAGTGCCACCCTCTAATTATGCCATAGGGCTCCTAGATGTGCCACCCAGGAAATGCCACCCTTTGAAATGCCACACTATAGCATCAAAAATTTTCATCTAAATTTTCAACAAAAATCTTCATTAAAAATTTCATCAAACAAGGTGAGGGGCAAAGGGTCAAAGGTCAGGGGACCAGGCTCAAAGGTCAGGGGCCAAGGGTCAAAGGTTAGGGGCCAATGGTCAAATGCCAGTGGCCAAGTGTCAAAGGTCAGGGGGCCAAACGTCAAAGGTAAGGTGCCAAGGGCCAAATGTCAGGTGCCAAGGGTTAAATGTCAGGGGCCAAAGGTCAAAGGTCAGAAACCAAGGGTCAAAGGTCAGGGGCTATGGGTCAAATGTCAAGTGTTAAGGGTCAAGTGCCAAGCGTTAGTTTCCGGAAGTCTCCGTTATATGAGTAAGTTTTCGTTAGTTTCCGTAACTTTCCATTAGTTTCCGTTACTTTCCGTTATTTGAGTTAGTTTTGGTTAGTTTCAGTTAGTTTCCGTCACTCTCCGTTAGTTTTCGTTACTTTCCGTTGGTTTCCGTTCGTTTCCGTTGGTTTCAGTTAGTTTCCGTTAGTCTGCGTTACTTTCCGTTAGTTTCCGTTACTTTCCGTCACTTTCCGTTAGTTTCCGTTACTTTCCGTCACTTTCCGTTACTTTCCGTTACTTTCCGTTACTTTCCGTTACTTTCCGTAGTTTCCGTTACTTTTCGTTTCTTTCCATTAGTTTCCGTTACGTTCGTTAGTTTCTGCTAGTTTCCGCTACTTTCCGTTTGTTTCCGTTAGCTTCCGTTACTTTCCGTTAGTTTCGGTTACTTTCCGTTAGTTTCGGTTACTTTCCGTTACTTTCCATTACTTTCGTTAGTTTCCGTTACTTTCTGTTAGTTTCAGTCAGTTTCCGTTACTTTCCGTTAGTTTCGGTTAGTTTCCGTTAGTTTCCATTACAATGGCTCCCCATATGTGCCACCCAGGATGTGCCACACTCGGAAGTGCTACCCTCAAATTGAGCCATAGGGCTCCCTAGATGTGCCACCCAGGAAATGCTTTCCGTTAGTTTCCGTCACTTTGCGTTAGTTTCCGTCACTCTCCGTTAGTTTTCGTTACTCTCCGTTAGTTTCCGTTCGTTTCCGTTGGTTTCAGTTAGTTTCCGTTAGTCTCCGTTACTTTCCGTTAGTTTCCGTTACTTTCCGTCACTTTCCGTTAGTTTCCGTTACTTTCCGTTAGTTTCCGTTACTTTCCGTAGTTTCCGTTACTTTTCGTTTGTTTCCATTAGTTTCCGTTACGTTCGTTAGTTTCTGTTAGTTTCCGCTACTTTCCGTTTGTTTCCGTTAGCTTCCGTTACTTTCCGTTAGTTTCGGTTACTTTCCGTTAGTTTCGGTTACTTTCGGTTACTTTCCATTACTTTCGTTAGTTTCCGTTACTTTCTGTTAGTTTCAGTCAGTTTCCGTTACTTTCCGTTAGTTTCGGTTAGTTTCCGTTTGTTTCCATTACAACGGCTCCCCATATGTGCCACCCAGGATGTGCCACACTCGGAAGTGCCACCCTCAAATTGAGCCATAGGGCTCCCTAGATGTGTCATCCAGGAAATGCCACCCTTTGAAATGCCACACTCTAACATCAAAAATTTAAACAGAAATTTTCATCGAAATTTTCACCAAAAATTTTCATCAAAATTTTCATCTAAATTTTCAACAAAAATCTTCATTCAAAATTTCATCAAACAAGGTCAGGGGCAAAGGGTCAAAAGTCAGAGGATAAGGGTCAAAGGTCAGAGCAAAGGGTCAAATGTCAGGGGCCAAGGGCCAAAGGTCAGGAACCAAGGGTCAAAGGTCAGGGGCTAAGGGTCAAATGTCAAAGGTCAAGTTTCAAGGGTCAAGTGCCAAGCGTCAAGAGTCAGGGGCCAAGGGTCAAGGTTTCCCTAACATCAAAAATTTCAACAAAAATTTTCATCAAAAATGGCACACTTACGAGGGTGGCACATCCTGGGCGGCACATATGGGGAGGCCTATGGCACACTTACAAGGGTGGCACATCATGGGCGGCACATATAGGGAGCCCTATGGCAAACTTACGAGAGTGGCACATCCTAGGCGGCACATATGGGGAGCCCTATGGCACAGTTACAGGGTGACACATCCTAGTTGGCACATCAGGAGAGACCCATGGCACACTTACGAAGGTGGCACATACTGGGTGGCACATCCTGGGTGGCACATCTGGGGAGCCCTATGGCACAATTACGAGGGTGGCACATCTGGGGAGCCCCATGGCACAGTTAGAGGGTGGAATATTGGAGGGTTGCACATTCCGTTACGTTCCGTTACCTTCCGTTACTTTCCGTTAGTTTCCGTTGCTTTCCGTTAGTTTCCGTTAGTTTCCGTTAGTTTCCGTTATTTTCCGCTACTTTCCGTTACTTTCCGTTAGTTTCCGCTACTTTCCGTTACTTTCCGTTAGCTTCCGTCACTTTCCGTTTGTTTCCGTTATTTGCCGTTAGTTTCCGTCACTTTCCGTTAGTGTCCGTTACTTTCCGTTAGTTTCCGCTACTTTCCGTTACTTTCCGTTAGCTTCCGTCACTTTCCGTTAGTTTCCGTTTGTTTCCGTTATTTGCCGGTAGTTTCCGTTACTTTCCGTAAGTTTCCGTTATTTGCGTTAGTTTTCGTTAGTTCCGTAACTTCCCGTTAGTTTCCGTTACCTTCTGTTAGTTTCCGTTACTTTCCGTTAGTTTCCCTTACGTTCCTTAGTTTCCGTTGCTTTCCGTTCGTTTCCGTTGCTTTCCGTTACTTTCCGTTGCTTTCCGTTAGTTTCCGTCACTTTGCGTTAGTTTCCGTCAGTCCCCGTTAGTTTTCGTTTCTTTCCGTTAGTTTCCGTTAGTTTCAATTAGTTTCCGTTACTTTTCGTTTGTTTCCATTGGTTTCCGTTACGTTCGTTAGTTTCTGTTAGTTTCCGTTACTTTCCGTTTGTTTCCGTTACTTTCCGTTAGTTTCGGTTACTTTCCGTTACTTTCCATTACTTTTGTTAGTTTACGTTAGTTCCCGTATGTTTCCGTTACTTTCCGTTAGTTTCTGTTAATTTCCGTCAGTTTCCGTTAGTTTCGGTTAGTTTCCTTTACTTTCCATTAGTTTCCGTTAGTTTCCATTACTACGGCTCCCCATATGTGCCACCTAGGATGTGCCACACTCGGAAGTGCCACCCTCTAACTGTGCCATAGAGCTCCCTAGATGTGCCACCCAGGAAATGCCACCCTTTGAAATGCCACACTCTAACATAAAAAATTTCAACAGAAATTTTCAACAAAAATCTTCATTAAAAATTTCATCAAACAAGGTCAGGGGCAAAGGGTCAAAGGTCAGAGGATAAGGGTGAAAGGTCAGTGGTCGTGGGTCAAAGGTCCAGGACCATGGGTCAAAGGTCATGGCCAAGGGTCAGCGGTCAGGGGTCAAAGGTCAAATGTCAGGGGTCAAAGTCCAAAAGTCAGGGGGGACAATGGTCAAATTTCAGGGGCCAAGTGTCAAAGGTCAGGGGACAAAGGTCAAGTGCCAAGGGACAAAGGTCAGGTACCAAGGGACAAAGGTCAGAAACCAAGGGTCAAAGGGCATGGGCCAAGGGTCAAATGTCAAGTGTCAATGGTCAAGGGTCAAGGGTCAGGGGCCAAGAGTCAAGGGTCAGGGGCCAAGGTTGCCCTAACAAAAATTTCAACAGAAATTTTCATCAAAAATTTTCATAAAAATTTTCATATGGGTAGCCCTATGGCACATCCTTGGCGGCACATATGGGGAGCCTATGGCACACTTATGAGGGTGGCACATCTTTGGCGGCACATATGGCGAGCCCTATGGCACACTTACGAGAGTGGCACATCCTAGGCAGCACATATGGGGAGCCCTATAGCACACTTACAAGGGTGGCACATATGGGGAGCCGTATGGCAAACTTACGAGGGTGGCACATCCTGGGCGGCACATATGGGGAGCCCTATGGCAGAGTTAGAGGGTGGCACATCCTAGTTGGCACATCTGGGGAGCCCTATGGCACACTTACGAAGGTGACACATCCTGGGTGGCACATCTGGGGAGCCCTATGGCACAATTACGAGAGTAGCACATCGGCGAGCCCTATGGTACAGTTAGAGGGTGGAACATCGGAGGGTAGCACATCCTGGGTGACACATTTGGGGAGTCCTATGGCACACTTACTTTCCGTTACTTTCCGTTAGTTTCCGTTAGTATCCGTTAGTTTCCGTTACCTTCCGTTACTTTCCGTTAGTTTCCGTTAATTTCCGTTAGTTACCGTTAGTTTCCGTTAGTATCCGTTAGCTTCCGTTATTTCCGAGAGTTTCCATTACTTTCCGTTAGTTTCCATTAGTTTCCGTGAGTTTTCGTTAGTTTCTTTTAGTTTCCATTACTTCCCATTAGTTTCCGTTATTTGCCGTTAGTTTCCGTTACTCTCCGTTAGTTTCCGTTAGTTTCCATTAGTTCCCGTTATTTTCCGTTATTTTCCATTAGTTTCCGTTACTTTCTGCTAGTTTCCGTTAGTTTCCCTTACTTTCCGTTCGTTTCCGTTACTTTCCGTTCGTTTCCGTTTGTTTCCGTTATTTTCCGTTACTTTCCGTTAGTTTCCGTTATTTTCCGTTCGTTTCCGTTACTTTCCCTTACTTTCCGTTAGTTTCCCTTACTTTCCGTTAGTTTTCGTTACTTTCTTTTCTTTTCCGTTCTTTTCCGTTACTCTCCGTTCTTGTTCGTTCTTTTATATTTTAGCTTTCAGCAATTAGCTTAATCATTAAATCCATCCAGAAAACAACCTTTTACATTTATCTTAATTTTCATTTGATCTTTTTCAAATTATCTCCCTTGCTTCTTCTTTTCAGGTTCTAAACATCCAGACCGGAAATCTGTTTATTGTTAGTGCATGGACAATCTCTGTTAATCAATTTTTCCTCCAACTTTCTATATGTTGCATAATATAAGAGATTTTACAGCATTTTCGTATGGGATTCAGAGAAACATCAGAAATGTAACAACCGTTGGAGAACAAAAGGCCTGGTGCAATTGCAGAATGGTAATAATTCGCAAAGAAGTACACTGAAGCTATACGAAATAATGCGGTTTACTCAGAGACAAAGCACACCATCGTATCAAAACTCGCATTAGCTTATGTTCACGAGCCCAGCCACGAGGCTATGAGCATTTAAACTAACTGTCATATTAATACTTGTATGTTTACTAACTTGTAAAACCAAGGTGTGTTTCCTAAGTTGATACACTCTGTTGAATAATAGGAAGGCCCGAAACATGTCGACAGCTAACGGGCGAAAAACTATCGTTTCCCTACATATATGAGATAATTCCTCCATTTGGATGAATATATTCGTATGTTTCATTTCACAGTGAATACGTGTTGTTTGGTAATTCGGGTATTCGTGTTTTCTGGTGATTCAGTTGTTAAGGCGAGTGTTTCAATTCTTTAACCGGAGCTTGATTTCACCTTGTTCCAAAATACTCAATCAAAACCGAGTATCTGTGACACACAGGAGTCAATATGGCGATGGGCTGGCATTCCTTCCAGGTAGGTATCTTGTACTTTCAGCCTAAACAACTTGAACATCCAGCCATAACCATGCCTTATGTGGTTGTCGGACCGAAATAGATTTTAGTCTTTTAGTTTCACAACACTTAATATGTTATGATTGTAAAAGGGCGAGCCCTGTTGTGTTAAAGAATGGTTTATAAGATCTACACATTCCAATGTAAATCAAAAGATTTAATTTCCAAGAACGAAAGAACCAGAAAAAGTTGTTGGCTTAATTATTAACAAGGTTCAGCTGTTGATCGAATGGAAAACAACTGGCAAGTATAAAGATCGTTTATCAAAACAATTCATCCTTAAAATTACAGCTGCAGAACAAATCAATTTGTCACTGAACATCTCCAGTAATTATTTGACCCTTGTAGAAATTAAACACGACTGAATTTTATTTAAATTTCTCCGCGTTGAGTTATTCTGCTCTGTAGTACTTCTGAGGAACACATTTTTATTCGACTTTGCAAGGTGGAGAGTTCATATTTTCGTCATTGAGAAAATACGAAGAGTTGACCAGTGGAGCGGCGAACAAACAGTGCATGCATTCATCCAATGTGGACTAATGTGACACTGAGTCAAGAACAGTGACAGGAAATGTTCATCAAATCAAATAATTAATCAAAGTCATAATTGAAATATATCTACAACAGTCATTAAGAAGTTATACAAAACACACTCAAACACAAATAGTTATATACACTCTCACATACACAGAGTCAAACACACACATACATGTGTGTGTCTATTCATACGCATACACATACGCATGCACACACAAATGCATACATATATATATATGTATGTAATATTGGATATATTTATATTTGTGGGTGTGTCTGTGAGTGCGTGCACGATATCAATTGTGTAAGAACTTTGCAAATCCACTTCAATTATCACTTCATAGATACAAATATACATACATATACATATACGTAACGTATGTATGTATATACATTACACGCGCGCGCACACACACACATATATATATATACACAGGTATATATATATATATATATACATATATATATATGTGTGTGTGTGTATGTAAGTATGTATATGTATATATATATATATATGTAAATGTAAATGTAAGTATATATCTGTATATATGTGTGTGTGTATGTCGATAACAACGACACTTGTGACACACTTAAAATAATGAATGAACTCGAGTAGCTAATTACATTGTCGAATCAAAGACAACAAACTAATTCCAATTTAGTGTTGATGAATATTGGGAGGTCAAACCAGGCTAATCATTTTGAAATGTCTTACCAATAATGAGTTGGAACGTCTAAGATAAAGGATTGCCATCAAATCCTAGATAGATCTTATTTGCTGTGCGTTGAAACATGGCCACATTTGTAGGGAAGCCTCTATGTGGTCTTACATGCTGTCCGAAATAGCAGCAAACTTTTATAAATTTACTTCATTCCATCTTAATGAAAACGTAAGAGATGCAATAGCTTACTTTAGTCTTAGATACGTGATGGCCGAAGGGTGGATAGCATGGCTGAAGTAGATTTGTCTTTGATCACAGTTCTGCTCAGACGAGGCTAACACCAGCTTTAAAACAACAACAATATTAGGATAAACACATTTGAATCATTACCCTACTTTATTGTCTGAAAACGTTCGATCAATTTGCACGTAGATATGAAATGTCTAAAAAAGGAAATGCTACATGGTCATGGATGGGTCGTTATTGACCATAAATCTAAAGGTTCGGGGTTGACTAGACGTTAAACGAAGGCTTGATCATAGGTTCGTGGATTCGTTTCTTAAACCGAGGCGGTGTTGTGACCTTGGGCAAGACCCTTCATTTCGCATTTCTACAGTTACCTTAATCTAGTGCTGATGCAACTTTCTCTAGATATCATATCTCTGATGTTCTGCTAGTTTATAGGCGTTTTGTTTCATTTCCTTGGAGGAAACAATGCAGGTTAATAAGGAATCTATTCCTTCTCAATGGGTTCTAACAGATGCCAGCGCGAATATCTGATCGCACTTCTTTTCCGTAATCGGTAACTGATCGATGTCAGTAACCGTAATTTACAATAATCATCATCATCATCATCATCATCATCATCATCATCATCATCATATTCTATACTCAGTGCTTACGAGACAAATTCGACGAAGAAGTACAAGACTGGCTTCAGGACTCTAAAATGGGAGTTCTCTCAAAATTCGAGAGGACTGTCAGATATGGTTTTAGGAATAGGCGCAGAAGACAACCACGAGTGCCTTATTGGCTTTCCAGATTCTGGACCGGCAGAGAGCCTTCTTGGCTTTCCAGAACCTGTCTCGGTAAACAGTTATTGGATCCTTCTCTGCTTCCCGAACTCTTGACGTTACAGATCACTCGTTGACTTAGCGGGCTCTGGATCGACATGCCACCTAAACATAACTTTTTATAGGCAGTGTCCATATCAGGAGTGTCAGATATTTAGCACCCGACTCAATGTTTACGTTTCTTTTTCTTCTTTTCAAGTTTTAAAATGTTATGTGAAGTATCCATAGTCACATGTGTTTCGATGAATTAAACCAATGCATTTTGAAGAAACTTTTGTTATTTCAACCAACGAAAACCAGTCAAACCGCCGCTTATCATTTCATATACTTAAAAAGTATTTGTCCTTCTCAAGGGCTGTACAACGCACTCAGCCAAACAGAAGATTTTCTTTCTCCAATTTACGCCCGTCTTCGCCCGTAAAGATTTTGGTGTTATAAATGCTTTGGAAAGTTTTTGGAGCTGAAACAAGTTTTCTAACATGTGTTAGCCCTTAGGGACTTAATGTATTCATTTAGATAATTTCTACCTCCGTTTTCACTCTAGGGATTCTTGCTCAATAAAATTGTATTTTTACCATGCCAATGGTTATTTTCCTACGCAAACTTTGAGAGCATCTCATATTCCTCCCCATACTTATTGCCCGTTAATATAGTTGTTATAATGCATATTGACCCCTTTATCCATTTTCTTTAGGCAATACGATGAATGGGGCTTTTAAGAGTAATTATCCTTATCCGGTGTTTGAGATCTCTAGTTTATGCTTCCAGCCGGAGCGCTTAGCCTAACGTGTTTGACAACCTTGATCTGTGCCTGGACAACACAATTAGCTTAAGACCAGAGGGTTTGTTTGCTCTTCCTGATCCAAAAGCTGAAAACAAACATCTCACCATCGTGAGTGCAACAATACACAAAAGATCTGTAGATTCAAAACCAGGATAATTCAAGGTCGTAAATTGATGTGATAACGTACTAATAGTTGGATGACTGGTCGTGGCTGGAGCACTTGCTGAATCAAGGCTGAAATGGTTGTCTAACAAACAACAACGACGACTGTCACGTTGACGAAGCAACGAGAGAACCTGTATGAGTCAAAACAGTTTGATTCAAATTCGTTGGTACTCCGAGTTTCAAAGCGTGATGCTAATTCTCAGCCATTGGAAATTTGAATCCGATGGCTGAGGATTAGCATCACGCTTTGAAATTCGGAGAACCAATGAATTTGAATCAAACTGTTTTGATCCATATATATATATATATATATAGTTGGACTTGACAAAAAAAAAGACGAAGACAGGTGTGTAAACAATAAACAGGTGTATTAATTTAACGCTCGGGAAGGTAAGAAAGTATTTTACGTTTCGAGCCTACGCTCGTCAACAGAAAGGAACACGAGAAAATAAACACAGAATAAAAAAAAGAAAGCTTTAGTAGCTAGTGGTCAATCATGGCGATGGCCGGACAGAGGTGGTCAGACAGGAGAGCTAGGAAGAAGGGGAGATAATAATATAGTGGTGATCCCAAAACGAAGGTGCGCGTGCGTGTGTATGTGAGAGCGTGTGTGTGCGTGTGTAGGTCTGTGGATGATGGTGTGAGTGCGTATGTATCGATGTACATACGTACCTACGTACGTATGTATGGATGTACGTACGTACCTACGTACGTATGTATGGATGTACGTACGTACCTACGTATGTATGTATGGATCTACGTACTTACCTCTGAATGTATGTACGTATGCATGTATGGATGTACGTACGTACCTACATATGTATGTAATGATCTATGTACGTACCTACCGACGTATGTATGTAATGGTGTATGTAATGATGTACGTACGTACCTACGAAAGTATGTATGTACGTACGTATGTATGGATGTACGTACGTACCTATGTATGGATGTAAGTATGTACCTTTGTACCTATGTATGGATGTACGTACGTATGTATGAATGTACATACGTACGTATGTATAGATGTACATACGTAACTACGTACGTATATATGGATGTACGTACGGACCTACGTATGTATGGATGTACGTACGTATGTATGGATGTGCGTACGTACCTTCGTACGTATGTATGAATGTACGTACGTACGTATGGATGTACGTACTTAACTACGTACGTAAAGTATGGATGTATTTACGTACCTACGAACGTACGTATGGATATACGTACCTACGTATTTATATATGGATGTACGTACGTACCTACGTATGTATGTATGGATCTACGTACTTACCTCCGAATGCATGTATTATGTACGTACCTACGTATGCATGTATGGATGTATGTACGTACCTACGTATGTATGTATGCATGTACGTACGTTCCTTCGTATGTATGTATGTACCAACGTATGTATGGATGTACGTACGAACTTACGTACGTATGTATGAATGTATGTACGTATCTACGTACGTATGTATGGATGTACGTACCTAGGTATGTATGTATGGATTTTCGTACGTATCTACGTACGTATGTATGGATGTACGTACGTACCTAGTTATGTATGTATGGATTTTCGTACGTATGTATGGATGTACGTACGTACCTACGTACGTATGTATGTACGTACCTACGTACTTATGTATGTACGTATGTACCTCTGTGCGTATGTATGGATGTACGTACGTGCCGACGTAAGTATGTATGGATGTACGTACTTGCCTACGTACGTATGTATGGATGTACGTACGTACCTACGTACGTATGTATGGATGTACGTACGTATGTATGTATTACGTACGTACCTACGTACGTATATATGTATGTACGTACGTACGTATATATGTATGAGCGAGAGAGAGAGAGAGAGAGACAGGAGCGACAGAGAGGGAAAAGCGGGAGAGAGATAGGAGCGAGAGAGCGAGTGTGAGAGAGGAGCGAGAGAGAGAGAGGGAGAGAGGAGCGAGAGAGAGAGAGAGAGAGAGTAGCGAGAGAGAGAGAGAGAGAGTAGCGAGAGAGAGAGAGTAGCGAGAGAGAGAGGAGCGAGAGATTGAAAAGAGTGAGAGAGAGAGGAGCGAGAGAAAAGAGAGGAGCGAGAGAGAGTGGAGCGAGAGAGAGAGTGGAGCGAGAGGGAGCGGAGCGAGAGAGAGAGGAGCAAAAGAGAGAGGAGCGAGAGAGAGAGAGGAGCGAGAGAGAGAAGAGCGAGAGAGAGAGAGAGAGAGAGAGAGGGAGGAGCGAGAGAGAAAAAAGTGCGAGAATGAGAGGAGCGGGAGAGAGGGAGGAGCGAGAGAGAGAGAGAGAGAGAGAGATGAGCGAGAGAGAGAGAGGGAGGAACGAGAGAGAAAAAAGTGCGAGAGAGAAAAAAGTGCGAGAGAGAGAGAAGGAGGAGCGAGAGAGAAAAAAGTGCGAGAGAGAGAAGAGCGAGAGAGAGAAAAGCGTTTTCGTCCTTTTTGGGCCGGCCACCTTTGAGGTCGTTCGCATCTGTTCTGTCCTGCCACCCGGTCTGTTATGGCTTTTCCATTTTTCTTTTCCTTGTGCTAACTTACTGCACTCGTCTGATAGTCGAAAGACCTTGTTTGTTTTCTTTTATTGTTGTTGTAATTGTATAATAATTCTCCTTTTGCTGTATAGCTTAAAGGCGTTTGTCCATTATATAATTCTATTTTGTATGTTAAATTCGTTCCGATAGGCGAAAGACCCTTTCTGTTGTTTACTTATTTTTTCATGTATACGTACATCTGTTTGCCTTGCCCAAAGGCTTAATGTTTTTAGCTTAAGTCCCTGGCCCAGCCGGTTTTGAGTAGTATCGGAGATAAGTGGGCGAAACTACGTGGACATTCCAGACTCCGACTGAAGAGGTAATTGGCTGCGAATAATCCTTCTATCGTGTTTTGTCCTGTTTGCCGTTGTTACGCTATCGTCCTTTTTTGATTTGAAGATTTGGCTGCTATTTCTAGGAAATGAAGCACTTGGTGGAGGTGCATTAATAATTCTGCCAGCTCCAATAACAAGTGCAGGCAATATTCAAGTATTTTGATGGCATTTTCCCCTTATTAGCTATTATTCAATCAACTGAAACAAGTAGAATAGTGTAATTCAAGCATAATAGCAGCCAAATCTTCTTCAAATCAAACTCTACCATCATTTAGGAAATGTGTTACTGAGTACTAGCGAAAAATTGTTACAAACACAGATACGCACAGCGTAATTTATTATATAAACAATATATGCGTATAAATTACCATTTTTCTGTAATTTTGTCTGCTTCAAAAGAAAACAAACCAAAAAACCGGACGAAATATGTCAACAAGGGATTAATACCATATACACCGCCAAAGCAGTAACTGTATTCAACTGAATAGACGTCAGTGATTGATTTAAATTATCGAAATAAGACAATTTTTAACATGAAATAACTTCGAATACAACATTTTTTATCTGTTCTATAACACAAAATATACAAGTAAACGAAATTTTGAAAGTGTTTCGGTACAAAAAACACTACATAAAACATAAATGAAAAATGTTGCCTGTCAAACCAAAAAGATCCCAAATAAGTACCAGTCGAGCACTGGGGTCGATATAATTGACTTACTCCTCCCCCTTAAATGCTGGCCTAGCGCCAAAATTTGAAGCCAATTTCATGAAATTATCTCCCTTTCTTTTTGGAAGCCGGACATAACTGCCACTATTTTTTTTTTTTTTTACTTCCAACCAAAAGGAAAATTAAAATTAATGAACTTTTTAGTGCAGTATTCAATATTCAGCACATCAACCTTTCTGCTTTGATGGATAAATAAGGACAGTCATTTAAATAAATAGGTGTGTTGTTATTTAATCCCACGTCAGCCTCGATGGAGCAGATCTTTCAGCAAAGGTGTTCCAGCCATAACCAACTATTCCAGACCGTGTCATTTTTCTTTTCTAAGACGCTAAAGTGTAATTTTAAGAGAGATTTGGGCATAACTACAGGGTTTTACCCCCCAGACTTTGGGAGGTCATAACTTTCAGAAAAATGAATATTTTTTTTAATGAAATTTTCTATGCATATAGTATTTACTATGTAGAATCCGAATATACAAAAATTTCCGCTGAAAGTGTTTTGGAATGGGGGTGGGGGACAATTTTCGGAAATTCCAACAAACATTTTTTAACTAATACAAGATTTCACATAAGATCAATGAAGAACACGTACTGAAACAGTGACTAAACTTATGTTATTATAAACAAAACCGACGTATACGACAACTATGTAAAATATATTTGTGTACTTTTTCTGTTTATTCTTAATCTTCGTGTTTTTGCAAGATTGAGAAAAAAGTTTCGGAAAGCTAACATTTTAAAATTCTTCGGGAAGCGACACTGTGATAGTTTCTATATTTAACCGTGCGTGTATATTCCTATTTTTGCTCCTGTTCTCTTCTACTTCTCTACTAGAAACGTTTACTTTGGAATTTACTTCTATTGAGAAGAAAAAAAAAATCGTGTGCATGTTATTTTTAACGAAAGTTTTCTTATGACGGCTTCTCTTCACTGTCTAGAAATCTACGGATGCACATACGCACATAATAGAGAAAAATGAAACAAATATGGACGACTTGCTCCGAAACACCACCGAGTGGGGAACGCTTCTCAAAAATAACCTGCAGTTGTTTCCTTAAAAATTCCTACATGCTCGAAATGTACATACATCAAGGTATATTTGTAGAAAATTTCACGAAAAAATATTAATTTTCCTGGAAGTTAAGAAGAATTTAAGTGGACTCTGTTGAAATTTCCGAAAATTGTCCCCCACCCCCATTCCAAAACACTTTCAGCGGAAATTTTTGTATATTCGGATTCTACATAGTAAATACTATATGCATAGAAAATTTCATTAAAAAATATTCATATTTCTGAAAGTTATGACCTCCCAAAGTCTGGGGGGTAAAACCCTGTAGTTATGCCGAGATTTGATTACTATTTCTAACAACTTAACCGGCTCTGAAAAGTGTTTTCATTGGTTCAATGATATGCAAGTTATGAACGGCACGAGATATGATTGTTTACGTCAGCCAGGAGCAAAAGCAGTAGAAAGTAAAGCTACATAGGCATATCGCTTGCGGAAAGCAACGGAAAAGAGCGGAAATAACCGATTAATGTCACTTGTTGCTGTGCAATGTTTTGTTTATAAGATGGCGGGTACATGTTCAAATTTTTATGACCATATATCTAGTTCATCATATATATTAATTATTTAACTATCAATCGGATTGCTTTTTTTCTAATTAGAAAGTTTGTGACACAGCGAATAAGGTTTCAATGTAAAATCAACGGTAAGTCTATTCCAAGTAATATGTTTTTTTTGTTATATTTTATCAGCTCGGTCCTTAGCAACTATATAAAAGTTTACGAAGTCGAGGTACTAGAATTCTGCGTAACTTATTGTATAAATTAATATAACCAAAAATAACGTTAAATAATTACTAAAATTAAATAACATAAAACATTAAACATACGCCGATAAAAAAAAAATCATATATTTATGTATTGTTGTTATTATTATCTAGTCTCACAGGGTGACAGGCTGGTAAAATTGTTAGCACGCCAGGCAACATACTAAGCGGCGTTTTGTCCGTCTTTACGTTTTGAGTTCAAATTTCGCCGAGGTCTACTTTACCTTTTATCAGGTCGATAAAATAAGTGACAGTTGAACACTGAGTCGATACAATCGACTTACTCACTCCACCGATATTGCTGGCCTTGTGCCAAAATTTGAAATCATTATTGTCTAATCCCAAAGGGTGGCGAACTAGCAGAATCATTAGCAGGCCGGGCAAAATGTTTAGTAGTATTTTGTCCGTCTTTACGTTTAGAGTTCAAATTTCGCCGAATAAGACTTTACCTTTCGTCCTTTTGGGGGTCGATAAAATGGCTCTACTTAAATACAGAGGTCCCGAACAGTGCACACTCGTTAGGGTTAGTTTTTAGGGTTACGGTTAGTTTTAGGGTTTGGGTTACCTCCCCTTTATATCGTACACTAGATGCGTCGGGACCTCTGTATTTAAGAAGTACCGATAAAATAAGTACCAGTCGACCACCGGCGTCTATGCAATCGACTTACTCGCTCTACCGAAATTGCCGGCTTTGTACCAAAATTTGATACCATCATTATCTAGTCCCAGGACAAACTGGCTTATGATCAAAGACATTCCAGTTATGGCCATCCCGTCTTTATTTTCAAGCACTAATTATAGGACTGTAGAATCTGCTTAGAAGGAGGTGTCGCTGCTATTTGAAGCAAGTCGAGTGACCGCTTAAAGACTTCTCAGTGTTTTAATTACCCACAACTTTTAAGTAGAAACAGGTTCGAGATATTTGCAGCTTAGCTCCGTTCGATTTTCCATTGAAGTGGTTTCACTGTTTTTAGTTAAAAACACGAACACTCGTCTCTATTCACTCATACCATATAGACATCCGTGTGTTGGTGCTCTGTTACGTTTCTTTCACTACACACGCACACACCATACATACATGCATACATACATACATACATACATACACGATGGGCTTCCATAAAGTTTACACCAACCAAATTCACTCACAAGGCATTGGTCAGCCTTGGGCTGTAATAGAAGAAACTTGTCTGAAATACCTCGCAGTGGGACAGAACT